>NC_090277.1:78918536-78998536 GCF_040414725.1 Anabrus simplex
TTAATAATACCTGCTTTAGTATGAAAAATAAGACTGCACTCGATATATCTCGAGACAGGAGGTGGATACTAAAACATGAAGCTTTCCTCGATGGTGTTGGAAAACAAGAACATTCGCTTTTAGTTAGACAATGTTATCCTGATATCTAGAGGCAGTAATAGGTTATCGAGTATAGTGAATACTGCACAACGGTTATGCTATGAGGTTAGCATAAACATTAGGGGTACGTCCCATCAGATGCACTAGAATTTATGTTACTCTTATTACATTACGGAAGAGCGAGCTAGACGATACCTGCTAATAACAAAATTACCTTCTAAAATATTACTGCCTAAAGATCCAGAGTCTATATACGAACAAAAACAGAAATTATCTCAACGATGTAGTAGCCAGCAAACGTCATGTAGAAATTGGGAGTTCAACTGATAAACCTGCTGTAATACGGGAGTAAAACGCTGATAATTTCAGGTAGAATAATCTTGAAAATTTTCCATTTTAATTAAATAATTGGTCTGTCTGATTAATCTTGAAAGTTATTAATTTTTAAAATTTGTCACTCTCAATCAAAGTCAAAATCTTACTTTCTCCTGCACAGCTGGTGACTGAGTTCGCTCGGAATGTTTGTCCACTCCCACGATCTCCAATCATTTTCCAGTTTCAGTTTTGAAATGTGGGTCTCTGTGAGCATAATCATTGTCAAAATTTCCTTGAAGGTCGTTAGAAGGTTTTTCTTATTTAATAAATTAATGACTTCCTCATTGGTCTTCCTTTCCACTCAGGATATTAAAAGGATTGTTCTGTATAGGTACATTTGGAGAGCTTCAATCGGCCCCTCCAACACTGGGCTGAGCGTCCACCCTTCAAACTCATACAGAAGGGCAGGAAAACGTAGCACTGCAACATCCTAACCCAGAGTTGAACGTTGAGATATCTACTGGCGAGTGCAGTCCGCATACTGTTGGCTTGCTCAGTCCTGGATAAGATTTCATTCTTGCAATCGTAATGCTCAGTCACTACAGTCGCAAGATATTTGAAGGATGAGACTTGTGTTGTTTCCTTCTTGTTATAACGTGACCACGGAGATCAGTTGAGCACTCGCCTCCTTCTAAGCACATCGCCTTGAAGTGTGCTGTTTCGGACATTAGAAGGGAACATCGTATGGTCGTAAAGGAGACCACATGTTACTCTCGCTATTGTTTCCCTGGATAGAGAAGTAGGCTGGCGGCGCACAATGAGGATATGTAGCTCAATACTGCGGTATAACACAGGCCACACCAAGTTGCAAACAACAATGCAGACTCTCCCTCTCTCCCTCTCTCTGGCTTGCTAGACGACACAGAAATGCGCAATAAGCTCTTAGTGCGTGAATTACAACCAGGACAAATTGCAGTCCCTCTGCGGACCATTGTACAATAATATTACTTACCTAAACTGCCGAGAAGTTTAGAAAGGAAATATACGAGCAATATACATGTTGACCGCAAGCAACCTGCAGGTGAACCTTGATACGACATTCCATTAGAGTCGGGAGTCATTTCTTACATTCCTTTCCCATTATGATACAAATATCTCCCACATTAATGTTTTCGGAATATTTTCTTCTTAAATCCTTCACCTGATATCCATAGCCTGGAAGTTTTCTGGATATTAAGAACAATATGTAATGGAAACAGACAGTCGGAATCCAAAGAAAAAATACGAACATGTATGTGAAACTGAGGGCTGTATAACCCAAGTGGTGAAGAAGTGATCCAATGACATTATTATTATTATTATTATTATTATTATTATTATTATTATTATTATTATTATTTGAATTTCATTACATGATTATAAGTCGAGTATCAAAATCCAACTATCGCTTAAACCCGGAGTCTGTCTCACTTAGTGCACAATTCTCGGGGAGTGAGAATGATTACTTGTCCACCTCTGCGGTGTAAGGGATTGTATGACTAGCTGCAACCCCCGAAGGCTCGGGTTTGATTCCCAGCTCCGCCACGAAATTTGAAAAGTTCTACTAGGGCTGGAACGGGGTCTACTCAGCCTCGGGAGGTTAACTGAGTAGACTATCTCAGCCATCCTCGAAATGGTTTCCCGTAGTTTCCCACTTCTCATTCAGGCAGATGCCGGGATGGTATCTAACATAAGGCCACGGCCGCTTCTTTTCCTGTTCCTTGCGTATCGCTTCCAAGCATCCGATTCCCTACAAGACCTCTGTTCAGCATAACAGGTAAGGCATAACAGTTGTATCCGCGATCCAAAATCTCACGCTCCAGGACACTGCCCTTGAGATGGTAGAGGCAGGAACCCTCGCTCATTCCGTGGGAAAACAAATCCTGGAAGTCAAAAAGATAATGAATAGAAATCATATGAGAAGGTTACCTTCCCCTTTGCCCTTCCTTCACTACAAAAACAGTGAGTTTCATGTTAATTTCCGGCTGAAAAGATAGCCGGACAAAGATCAAGCCACCATAATACATAAAAACAGGGACTTTCAGGTAGACGGATTACGCATTCCCAGCAGTTTTCACTTTCGTTCCCAACTTTTGAACCATTACAAAGACATTTATATAGAAAACACGAGATTAAAATACGAGAAGTAAAAGAAATGAAAAACAGGCACATCCTGAGACTTGAACCAGCATTACCTTGATCACCATACTCGGTTGCTTCCAAATGAGTCACGTGTTGATTTGTCACTTCATTGTAGTTAATATCAGGCACTTTGAATTAGTCAAAGCCGATTTTCTCGTCAAGGTTTGGATATCAGGCCCAATGGCTTTAGAACGTTCATATTGGAGAGGCACCTTCGCGTACTGTAAGTACGAAATAATCTATGACCTGTATATCTGAAAGTATCCTCCTTTGTGCCAAACGTATCAGGAACAATGAAGCCTTTCATTGATATGCAAAATAAAAACAAAGAGTGAAAAATAAAAACTTCCGCTCTTCCAGGGACTCCATGTCCTGAAAATGTATGTATGTTGGGTATTCAGGCCGAAGGCTGGTTTGATCCCCCACACCTATGCCAACAGCTGTCATAGATGGACTAGGCATCACTGAAGAGGCGCACTAGGGAAATGAGGAGGTATGTAGTTTCCCGTTGCTTTCCTCACCGAGCCAAAGGTTGATCATATGTCAGGCTGCCAAAGCCACTGAAATGCAAGCACCAACCGATCCAATGAATGATATTTTCACACCATTCATAACAAGGACTGGCTGCGTTACAAGCACCGCTCATACCTCAGTCACTTTCATATTGTCAAGGCAAAGGATCAGACTGAGACAGGTCAATGAAAGGAACAAATTTATTCTAACCCATGCCAGAAAATATAGTGCACTGTAAACACTACATCTCGCCAGCAAAGGCGGGTTCTTGAAATAAGTTTGTCCACCCTCCATTGGGTTGTATGCCCTCTTTAAACTCTGCAAGTGTAACAGGACTGAAAGAGATGCCACAGTCCAGTTGGAAGTAATGAACCAAACTGAGATATCTGTTACTACAGAAAGCTAAAGATGTTCCTTTTACAACGGGCCGTTAAACGCGCTGATTAAACATCATGAACGAAGACGTTCTCTAATATTAAGCAGCACTAATCCCGATCTTCATCAGTCCGCACACACTTTATATAGCAGTGACCTTAAACCAAACATACTCCGTCTCGCTTTGCTGTGAATTACAGACAACGTTGAACATCTGGAATAGAGCATACAAAGACTAGAGAGAAGCCTAGTTAACAGTGGCTTTCCAGTAAATGATGACAAGGTGCATAACAGACACGTTATGGGTATTTCCTTCTCAAATCCAACACTAATTACTAGAGACTGGATTTTTATGCATTAATAGGTTAGAATGCAAATTTTCTTAAGCGAGCAGCAAGTATAGTCTACCTTCACAACGATTATGCTATGGGGTTTGCATAAACATTAGGGGTACGGCCCATTGGAACTCCTATAATTTATATTACTCTTGCTACAATGTGATAGAGCGGGTGGCCGGCGCTTCCTATTAACCAAATTTAGTTTGCAATCTAACCTGTTACGGCATGTAAATCCGGGCTTTGCTAATTACGAAAGAGGGCGATGTTAAATAATAATAATAATAATCATAATAATAATAAGAAGAGCATTTTAAGGTCACTTGGTAAGAACGAAACCAAAACGATTACCGAACTAAATCTTCACCTATTTTAAAGATAAGAAGACACATCCAGCTTGGTTGAAGTTGGTGGAGAGGAACCTACACAAGATGGGGATCATTTATGAACATATGCAGCAGCAACAACAACAACAAAAACAACGCAACCCACTCAGGAGGAAACTAAAAGACCGCCGAAGTTTTCAAGAAAGGCCAAAGTGGAAGACAGGAAAGACGAGGACGGTGGAAAGAAAATAGCAACACCGGCAACGAATGAAGGAGGACTGAGCTAAGATCAAAGCCCAGAGAAATAGAGGGGTTCTTAGTAGACCAATAGAGAAAATAATAAGAAGAATTATTTCTTTCTTTCTTTCTTTCTTTCTTTCTTTCTTTCTTTCTTTTTTTCTTTCTTTCTTTCTTTCTTTCTTTCTTTCTTTCTTACTTATATAGTTTCTTAATCTGTTTAACTTTCAAGGCTGGTTTTTCTCTCGGACTCAGAGAGAGATCCCATCTCCAGCGCCTCAAGGACAGTGTCCTGGAGTGTGAGACAATGGGTCAGAAGATACAACTGTGGGGAAGGACTAGTACCTCAACCAGGCGGCCTCACCTGCTATGCTGAACATAGGTCTTGTGAATGATTGAAAGATTGGAAGGGATGAACAAGGAAGGGGGAAGAATGTGGCCGTGGCCTTAACTTAGGTACCACCATGGCATTTGCCTGGAGGAGAAGTGGGAAAATGAAGGAAAACCAGTTCGAGGATGGTGGAGATAGGAATGGAAATCCCTTCTTCTCAGTTGACCACCCGATGCTCAGTGAATGCCGTTATGGCCCTCTTACCACTTTTCAAATTATGTGGCAGAGCCGGAAATTGAACCCGGACCTAAGGGAATGGCAGCTAATCACACTAACAACCACACCGCATAGGCGGAAATAATAATAATAATAATAATAATAATAATAATAATAATAATAATAATACATCATCATTATAGACTGTTATACCTTTCAGCGTTCAGTCTGCAAGCCTTTGTGAATTTACTAAACGTCGCCACAATCCTCGATTTGCGACTAGTATTGTGGCCTCATTTAGTTCCATACCTCTTCTCTTTGAATAGTTAGAAACCGAGTCTAACCATCGTCGTCTTGGTCTCCCTCTACTTCATTTACCCTCCATAGCAGAGTCCATTATTCTCCTAGGTAACCTATCCTCCTCCATTCGTCTCACATAACCCCACCACCGAAGCCGGTTTATGCGTACAGCTTCATCCATCGAGTTCATTCCTAAATTAGCCTTTATCTCCTCATTCCGAGTACCCTCCTGCCATTGTTCCCACCTGTTTGTACCAGCAATCATTCTTGCTACTTTCATGTCTGTTACTTCTAACTTATGAATAAGATATCCTGAGTCCACCCAGCTTTCGCTCCCGTAAAGCAAAGTTGGTCTGAAAACAGACCGATGTAAAGATAGTTTCGTCTGGGAGCTGACTTCCTTCTTACAGAATACTGTAGATCGCAACTGCGAGCTCACTGCATTAGCTTTACTACACCTTGATTCAATCTCACTTACTATATTACCATCCTGGGAGAACACACAACCTAAATACTTGAAATTATTGACCTGTTCTAGCTTTGTATTACCAATCTGACATTCAATTCTGTTGGATTTCTTACCTACTGACATCAATTTAGTCTTCGAGAGGCTAATTTTCATACCATACTCATTGCACATATTTTCAAGTTCCAAGATATTAGACTGCAGGCTTTCGGCACAATCTGCCATTAAGACCAAGTCTTCAGCATAGACCAGACTGCTTACTACATTTCCACCTAACGGAATCCCTCCCTGCCATTTTATACCTTTCAGCAGATGATCCATGTAAACTACGAACAGCAAAGGCGAAAGATTACAGCCTTGTCTAACCCCTGTAAGTACCCTGAACCAAGAACTCATTCTACCATCAATTCTCACTGAAGCCCAATTGTCAACATAAATGCCTTTGATTGCTTTTAATAATCAACCTTTAATTCCATAGTCCCCCAGTATGGCGGACGTCTTTAATAATAATAAAAATAATAATAATAATAATAATAATAATAATAATAATAATAATAATAATAATAATAATACCGAGTAAGACTGTCATGCGGTAAGGATCGCGTAGTTGCGAGTTTGGATTCAGCAGATGATGGGTTTGAATACAAGCTCGCAGAATGCTCATTAGGACTGTAAGATTGTGGCGAGAGAAGGCTGCCTTCAATTTAGCATTCAAGCCACGAGTGTTAATAAATCTATCCAATTCATCTTCCTAATCCTTACCCGACCCAGTTCGACACACAAACTGTCGAGTAGTTTGAGATAACTCCCACATTCGTTCCTGAAGGTCCTTTACAGACGTCGTTCAGGTTCGAGGACAAGCAAATTAGCTCAAGTTGGCTGGCTCATTTGTTATGTACGTTCTGTAATGAAAGGTCGTCTCCAGATTGATAGAGCTATTCAATGACTACAAATTGCAATTATAGGCGTCGTACAAGGAACTTTGAAACTAATTTCGATAGCACGGTGTTGTTCGACATGTAAATCAGCAACCCGCGACACAGCCATGTACTTTGGAACGTATCGAAACATGCAGCAAGGGGAGAACATGTGTTCATATTGCATGTTAAACTGAAACTTCGAGATTTCAATGTAACTTTCTTTTCCCGATATCTCTTTTCTATATTCTCTCAAATGTTTCATATCGCAGTAAATTTTCTAAGCTGAATATGACCGAGGTTATTTTTCTTCCATATCTAAAATTGTGCCGACTCATTTCTTCTTCTCTGAAAGGGTACTACCAATTTACAGGTACTACCGAAAGTTAAAGGACACCTCAATATTTCATAAACATGATTCCAGCCCTTAATAGTTTTTCTCAGACATACGATTTATTTTACAGAGAATTGGTGTATATTTAGTGGAACATTTGTAGCTTGAATATCCCACTATAACGTAACACAAAAACGATCTCGGTAGCATGATGAGACCACTGTCCAGCCAAGTTCAAGGAATGTTTGTTTCATGACCTCTTTCTCTATTGCCGAGCTATAAAACGTTTTCATTCCCCTGATGGGGTGAGGCGGGGCACCAAGAGGGTCGCGCCCTCGCTCTGGCCGAGAGTTGCGGACATGTGGGGGTTGTGTGAAAAGAGGAAGGTGGGTAAGTGGGTGTGAAATGTGACGGAGATGGGAAAGGGAGATGTGGCCTTTTACTGAGTTTTTAATTATTACTTTTGTATTTTAATATATATTTTATTAATTGGACTGTCATTCCATAGGGTGTATAACAGCATGACTTTATATATTTAATACATATATTGTTCAAAAAAATTCTTTTTTGGGGTATTTTTCATCGCAGTTTTCTAATATAGAACGGTTGTCTTATGAGCTCATAGTCTCGAAGAAGCGTTTATTGCCATGCGGCCTTCACTCTTTCCAATATAGCTAGGTTATATTTCGATATGGGTTCCCATTTAATGTCTAAGGCGTATGTCAAGATCGGGACTGTGTGTACGCAGGCTTTTTTCTCTAAGCAGCATGTAAGTTATTGGGAACGCTCGGCCATCTGTTGAGTGTATTTGGAAGCTGGGAAAGGTTAGAGAATCGAAGAGTGTCTAGCAGGGAATAGTATTCTTCCATGATCAGAGGAAGTGTGTACTCTCTCGCTTGGCTGCATGCAATAACATTACTAAAGACGAAAATCACATAAATCAGAATATTAATGAAAGTGTTAGTTGCTTAGCAACCTGCTAAGTTCAGATGCATTGCGGGTTAGACTAAGCCTTCACTTTCAATTATTGAAGTTATCATTTAATTATTTGATTTTGTGATTACTCGAAGTTGGCTGAACTCAGAGACGTATCAATGATTCATCTTCTTCTTCTTAAGATGTCGTCTCCAAATGGAGGTAGACGATCCACACGGCCAGCTCTGATCATGACGTTGCAGCCATGCCCTCACCAGGATTACCTGATTCAGGAACTGGAAAAAATCCAAAGAAAAGCAGCTCGATTTGTTCTGGGTGATTTCCGACAAAAGAGTAGCGTTACTAATATGTAAAGTTTGGGCTGGGGAGACTTGGGAGAAAGGAGACGAGCTGCTCGACTAAGTGGTATGTTGCGAGCTGTCAGCGGAGAGATGGCGTGGAATGACATTAGTAGACGAATAAGGTTGAGTGGCGTTTATAAAAGTAGGAAAGATCACAATATGAAGATAAAGTTGGAATTCAAGAGGACAAATTGGGGCGAATATTCATTTATAGGAAGGGGAGTTAGGGACTGGAATAACTTTCCAAGGGAGATGTTCAATAAATTTCCAATTTCTTTAAAATCATTTAGGAAAAGGCTAGGAAAGCAACAGATAGGGTATCTGCCACTTGGGCGACTGCCCTAAATGCAGATCAGTATTGACCGATATTGACTGATTGACTGAGTCCATTCGTCATTCATGTAAATTTATTGGAATATCTCTCAGGATCTTTAATGCAGTGGTTTCCCGTTGCCTTCTGCATCCCAATTCCGTTGACCAAACTGATTCCTCCGCCTTCGGGAACAATTTCTTGTCTCCAGGACAATAGAGTGCCCTTACCCATACCCGCTCATCCACTCTCAAAGAGACTGTTGGTACAGGGGATCTCCTTATACCGGGAGATAATCGGTCCCTTCATTCGTTAGCCGCCTGCATATAAAATATTATTTATTTATTTATTTATTTATTTATTTATTTATTTATTTATTTATTTATTTATTTATTTATTTATTTATTTATTTATTTATTTATTCACGAAGCACAAGATACAGCTACACTGAGCAAATTTCACTTGCACTGTCAACAGACTATTTAACAAACGTAAACTTTCATAATAAAATATAAAAAAACATAACAAAATATAACAAGATCAGGTACACATCCTACTAATAACTGTCCAAATCGAAAACCATGAGAATGTCCATGTTCATAGCCAAGTCGTCGTGGGTCAAGATGGCGGTATAATCCCTTCACACCAACTTATCTTTAAGATACTACTTACACACCTCTCGAATACACTTTTATTTGATGCTATATCAAGCTCTTGTCTCCTATTAATATTGTTAAAGAGTGTTGGGAGGCGGATTAGGAAAGATCGTTGAAGTATTGAGTGCTGAGTGTGGGGAATGTGGAGAAGGTCTTTGGTTCTGGTGGAGCGGGAAGGAACGCGGAGAGAGCAGTCGTTGCCCCTTCTCTGCCGCGGGGAGGTGAATGTCAGGATTTCACCGTCACTGAACCAAGGACCAAATGGCATTTCCTTGTATCTCTGGTTCTTTAGAGAGGAATGATTCATCGGCAGGTATTTTCAGAGAGAATAAAACAAAGATAATCCTCTTAGTTTCTGGCCCTCCGAAACCAGGCAAAGAGATTATTTTAGTCTGAAAATTGTGGAAGCTGAGAGATGGCTGTTATAAATATTGCAGAGATGTCAACGAACTGAAATGATGGCTACAAACGAATGATCTATTCTTAACATAGGTTGTTTCATACACGTCTGTTCGTAAACAATGCGACAGTGACAGGACAGCTCTTATTTATTACACTAGCTATGAAGAACCGTCGATGAAAATGTTCATCGGAATGAGCAATGTAGCACTGTCCTGGTATTGTGTTTTACGATTGCATGGAGAAAAATAGCTGCTGTATTTGTATGAGTAAACTCTTCAGGAAGCTACAAATGATATATCAAAGCCATTCCCAAACTGTGCTCCGTGGACCCCTGCTGGGCCGCGAGGAATTTTTTTCACTTTATTAAAATTTTTATTCACGTCACACCGACACAGATAGGTCTTATGGCGACGATGGGAGAGGAAAGGGCTAGGAGTGGGAAGAAAGCGACCGTGGCTTTACTTAAGGTACGGCCCCAGCATTTGCCTGCTGTGAAAATGAGAAACCACTGAAAACCATCTTCGGTGCTGCAGACACTGAGGTTTTAATCCACTATCTCCCGGATGTAAGCTCACACCTGCGCACCCCTAACCACACGGCCAACTCACTCGATAATCCAAGGGGTCCGTAATAATAATGTAACTTGTAAGTTAAGATCGAAAGTTTATTGTACACACACAATTCATAGACATTATACTAAATTTTGTAACTATATCTTCAACGTTGTATAACTTAGGTACAGTAACTTGGCCGATAGATGGTACAACTTAGCATCAGAAAAAGATTAAACACTACAAGGCAGTGTAGGCGAAGTAATTGTGAGACAGCTGCCTCTGTGGATCAGTGGTAGAGTGTCGGCCTCCGGATCCCAAGATAGCATGGAAGGCTTATTTACCTTTATCACTTAATTTTTTATAATTTTTTATTATTTTTTTAGGATTAAGGGTTTTTATATTTTCCTTACATATTTAATGTATTTTATTTAGTAAAGTTAATAGAAGAATTTAACTTCTGTCCTTCCGCAAAATCAAAAGGTGTCCGATTAGTTTCCGCTAAACATGATGAAAATCACGCTAATATAAGGGGAGGTAGTCGGATGTTTGAAGGGCGGATACAGATCTATTCGACACTCCAAGTCGTACGATGTCGGCAGGTAAAAGATCTCTGGTGACACACTTGGTGCTTACCCGACAAAATTAATTAAAACTCAGCTATATACTCCCAGGAGGGATGCGATTTACTCCGCCACCTAGCGGGCCTAGTGTAAAACGGAACATCGAAGTTGACGAGCGGACAGACATCAAAGCGAAATGTCTGCACACTGCAGCTGAGGCCGTACGATTATTATTATTATTATTATTATTATTATTATTATTATTATTATTATTATTATTATTATTATTATTATTATTATTATTATTATTATTATTATTATTATTTGTGAGACACTTGGCATTGGTAGTATCCACACTCAGGCCACATTTTCTGCCTCTGGTTGAGATAATCTCGTCGTGAATAGTTTCGATTCTCTTGGAATCAGCATCATCAGCTGAAACAAATACATAAACCACAAAGGTATCTGCATTAACACATATTTTACATGAAATCTGCCTTAAATATACACTTAAAACGGTTAACATGTCTTGTATATCGTAAAAATACGTTTAATTTTAAATGAGTTAATTAGAGTCTAATTCAAAGTAATTCAGCACGTAAGCACAATTTAAGCAGAGTTTTAAAATATAGTGTAAAAATATCAAATATTAATATATTTTAAAATGTAAAAAGCATAATTCCGAGCTACAACTGCGCCCGACTACAATACCTGTTTCGATAAAACTAGGAAAGTGAAACTTTTATTCATAAGAATTTCCAGTTACTTTATTAATTTCGACTGTCGAAGAGAGTCTTATGGACTAGTATATATATAAAATGTGTTCTGTCGTTAGGAAGGTCTTAATACAAACGCTTTCCATGCAGTCCTAGCTGCAGCTATCCTCTTTGTTTCTTCATAATTTGCTGCTATTTCGACACTGCCCTCTTATTTTCCTTCCATTCACCGATCCTTCGTATCCAGTTTCTCTTCCTTGTACAGATGGTTTGTAGTAACTTCCTCTTTTCTCCAACTCTCTCCAGTACCTGGTACGTCCGTACCCTTTCCACCCTTCTCCATAACCACACCTCATATGCTTCTAGTCTCTTTCCTAATCGTCCAGATCTCTGCTCCATACAGTGCCACATTCCAAAGAAAGCAATTCACCAGCCTGTTCCTTAACCTCAAGTCCAAGCGTCCACGCACGAGTCTCTTCTGTAGCGATGGAAATGGGGGTTTATAACTCCGTATTGCTTCTCATATCGTCCGTTATTATGATTCCCAGATATTTGAAAGTTCACACTTGTTCAATATCCTCCTAGTTTATCTTCGCGTTTGCCTTGTTTCCTCCTGCACTTCGTCTTTTTATTATTAATTTTCATTCCATATTGCTGTAACTCTGTTTGTAACTGCAAAATTGGATATTACTGGAGATATCAACAGTTTCTAGTTATAGCACGTCATCTGTCTAGGCAAAGGATCTTAAGGTGAAAAGTATGGTCAGAGAAGGGGCATAAATGGTTCTGAAAAAAAACATACAAAAAGAAAAAAAGAGTGTTGATGTAATCACGTTACTAAAGTCTAAAACAGTTACATGAACTTTGCTTATCCCATTTACTGGGTTGTAATAATGAATAAACTTGCTATATTGAATTAGACAGAACACTTCAATGCTTTGACACTAAGTCCCTGGTGTCTTGAGCGCAGTAGATTCTTATATAGAGAGACACATCACACTATACATCTACAGAAACTAATAAAACGTAGTGCTCATAAAGGAAGTTCGGTCAAGTTCCCGCATCTGGACTGTTGTGCATATTTAATTCAAATTTTTATTTAGCACATCCATCAGTCTTGTCCGTAACACTCATCAACTTCTTCCAATCTCTGAATAACATCAGGCAAATATTTGTAGCCATGCACTGCAACATGTTCCAATATTAGGTCTTTGTTGTTGAGTAATTGTTGGGCATGATTGGTGTCTTCTGCGCCCATTGAGTATAGGGAATATTTAAAGAGTTTTATTTTATCAAAATTTTCACCCCAAAATATATGTTTAAGCAGAGAAGAAAGATTCTGTCTTATCTCTTAAAAACGAAGTTTAAAATTGGGGGGTAGGAGTGCTGAAGCATGAAATCAAAGGGAATAGGTGGCAACATATAGAGATCATACGAAAAACATGCGCAAAAGTTTCGATAAATTGTGCTTATGGCGAATCATTTCATGTTTTCAAATGCTATATTGACCTGTCTCTATGCAAAAATATATATTTTTGCAAAATCCTTTCACTAGTCATCACCTAAAAAGAAGAGATCACTCAGTCCAAGCCATGAGAAGGCAACCAGCACAAGCTTCATTCTTCATTCTAGAAGGAAGTCGCACACAACACACACAGAGTATTTTTTTTGTTCTCTCCAATAACAAATTACAAGAGGGTACACTGAGGCTAGAGAAGGCTAAAAACTAAATGAAAACATCAGCATTTGTTTCGCCCGGCGAGTCGACGCTTGAATTTTGATTAGTTTGCTTTCCATCTTCTTTATATCCCGGGCACATTACAGTTTACTTGTGTGCGGACTGCGTTGTTGTTTTTTTATCTCCTGCTACCATGGCTACGGAGATCGCTCTACTGATCCTCAATTCCCCAATGGAACTGAGCTTCACTCAGCACGTCAGAAGCCCGTCCGTGACGTTTCCGCACCAACAATCTTATACGTTTTAGTTAAACATGACGGGAATTCAGAACAAGTTCTTACTCGCTGAACTCCGATATAGTTAACTAGCTGTAGTCAATATGTAGTTGACAAGTTAATATTTGTATAATGGCAGCAATAATGCCATCTAGCGAGGACGATTGGTACTAGAAGAAACATAACTCTAATCAACTAACAACAATTGTGAGAACGCGCTCGATAGCTGCATTCGCTTAAGTGCGGGCAGTATCCAGTATTCGGGAGATAGTAGGTTCGAACCCCACTGTCGGCAGCCCTGAAAATGGTTTTCCGTGGTTTCCCATTTTCACACCAGGCAAATGCTGAGGCTGTACCTTAATTAAGGCCACGGCCGCTTCCTTCCCACTCCTAGCCCTTTCCTGTCCCATCGTCGCCGTAAGACCTATCTGTGTCGGTGCGACGTAAAACAACTAGCAAAAAAAACAATTGTGAGTGCTGGAAAGTTCCAGGAGTTAAGGAAATTGTTAACCAAAATTTTTCTTCTTCATTCCGGCGGAGCGATATTTTACTTTATTTTTAATTTATTTTACCTTATTTTATTTGATACATCTGACAAAGAAGACACAAACGCATTCCCAATTGTAGTATTATTTATTTATTTATTTATTTATTTATTTATTTATTTATTTATTTATTTATTTATTTATTTATTTATTTATTTATTTATTTATTTATTTATTTAACTATTACCGGGCAAGTTGGCCGTGCGGTTAGGAGCGCGCAGCCGTGAGCTCGCATCCGGGAGATAGTAGGTTCGAACCCCACTGTCGGCAGCCCTGAAGATGGTTTTCCGTGGTTTCCCACTTTCACACCAGGCAAATGCTGGGGCTGTACCTTAATTAAGTCCACGGCCGCTTCCTTCCCATTCCTAGGCCTTTTGCTGTCTCATCGTCGCCATAAGACTTATCTGTGTCGGTGCGACGTAAAGCAAATAGCAAAAAATATTATTTATTTATTTATTTATTTATTTATTTATTTATTTATTTATTTATTTATTTATTTATTTATTTATTTATTTATTTATTTATTTATTTATTTATTTATTTATTTATTTATTTATTTATTTATTTATTTATTTATTTATTTATTTATTTATTTATTTATTTATTTATTTATTTATTTATTTATTTATTTATTTATTTATTTATTTATTTATTTATTTATTTATTTATTTATTTATTTATTTATTTATTTATTTATTTATTTATTTATTTATTTATTTATTTATTTATTTATTTATTTATTTATTTATTTATTTATTTATTTATTTATTTATTTATTTATTTATTTATTTATTTATTTATTTATTTATTTATTTATTTATTTATTTATTTATTTATTTATTTATTTATTTATTTATTTATTTATTTATTTATTTATTTATTTATTTATTTATTTATTTATTTATTTATTTATTTATTTATTTATTTATTTATTTATTTATTTATTTATTTATTTATTTATTTATTTATTTATTTATTTATTTATTTATTTATTTATTTATTTATTTATTTATTTATTTATTTATTTATTTATTTATTTATTTATTTATTTATTTATTTATTTATTTATTTATTTATTTATTTATTTATTTATTTATTTATTTATTGTCCACGAATTGTAGATATAATCCAGAGATGGTGAATGGAGAAAGGGCATAGCCCCACATACACGAATTTGCTTCCATCCCCACTTACATTGATGCTTTACAAGTACCAGCAGGAGGCAGTTGCGTGCGTACAGTATAAACAGAACTACGGTCTCCGTTGTGAATGGTAGGTGAATGTGAGTGGAGGAACTTGAGAATGTCGTAGTTTGATCAACAGACAAATTTCTAGTTCTCAGAAAAATTTTGCATATCCGCTAGCGAAATGTTTGAGAATATAAAGTCGAAATAATCCTTATCACAACGCGGAAAGGCAGCTCAAATGACTATGTGATACTTGAACTATTGGCAACAGTAGTAGTATCTAGGTGTACAAAGTGTTGCCTACACTGCAGGCACCAGTCCACGAACATACTGACTGTAGTACATGGGTGTACATTGTGTTGCCTGCACAGTAGGCGCCAGTCTACGAACGTATTGACTGTAAATAGGTGCACACTGTGTTACCTACACTGTAGGCGTCAGTCCACGAACTTATTGACCGTAGTAGTGTACAGGCATTACAATGGCGATATGTACACATCTACGTATATTAAACTACAGACTATACTAAAGTGTCCTTGCTTCCTGTGTAATTTAAATGTTCCGACTCATTTCCTTATTCGACAGTATCATTTAATTTTAAGTAACACTTTTTAAGTGAACTTTAACACAGAGTTGAAGAGACCTGGCATGAGAGTTGCGAAATATGATACAATTTTTCGTTTATATCAATTATTCAAAATCAATAAAACTTAACTGGACTTCGGTTTAAAAACAATAATATCGCTTTGGTTAACATTCGCAGAAATATTGCAATTATCGCGACTGGAAAAATGCGCAGTTCCTGAACAAAATTTACCGTTTTGAGATTCTGTCCCTCCAACTACTTTGATAGAGGAAATACTAATGTACATCAAAACAAGTCTCAAATACTGATTAACAGATGAACGTATGACATTTAAATGATAATTTTCAGGCACCAATGCGAATTTCGAGAAAAAATTGTATTTTAGTAGGAATTTAATATGGATTAAAAACAGTACTTTTCTTCGGATTAAACAAGAAACTCTACGTCCAGTACGAATTTCACTCTTATTGCGAATTATAAGCCAAATAAAACATCAATATCGTAAGAATGTTTCTGATTTTCTGAATAAAATATATCACTTTTGTCAACGTTCAGACGAAATTCTATTGATCACAAGCACGAAGTAAATCTCCTCCATTCCTAATCTCAACCTATCGATCTGCCTTCCTCTATCGATACTGGCAGAGAAGCGACATTAAGTGTCGTCTCGCGCCTCTCGAAGACATGATGGATACACTTATTGGAGCGGGAGGGAAGTAAGGTGCTTGTTCGTGAGTCACCATCAAGCAAATTGAAACGTGTGCTCGCCAAGAAGGAAGTCCCATTTCTTTTTTTGCTTCCTAAAATTGATGACATAAGAAGAGAAGAATATTTTAACACGGTAAACGCCTTAAAGGAGAACGATCATCCAAGGATACTTATCACGAGAAAGGTGCTAGTAGCAGATTTATAAAGAGTTAGATTAATTAAAAATTAAGTAAAATTTCCCTTAGAAAATCAAATTATCATAAATATGACTTTCAATAAATGAATCTCAAATTGAAAACGATAAAGTTCTTTGCATCTAATTAATCCTTTTCGAAAGATATTCGTATGGAGTTTGGAGTCAATACTTGTTTATCTGCTTGCTATTTTTTGAAATCCATATAAAACCTTCGTCGATATGTATCTAGCCTCCCTGAACACGTTTACTGGTCCTTGGCACTTAACACATTCCTAGTGAAAATTTAAGATATTTAATTACAGTGTGAACAAGAAAAAACGTATTAAATTAGCAGTGCTAAATCGATTTTAATTAATGGGGAAAATTTCGTTTTAGTTTGCACAGTGAAAATATGTTTCTATTCAAACCTCTGCTCAGGGTTATGATGCTCTTTCAATACAACTTGAATAAGCTTTGTTTCTATATGATTATTTAAAACTTGTACGAATATTTATTATTATATTGGTGAGAAGAACAAATTCTTATTTTAAAACAATCGAGCAGCTCGTCTGTTTGCTCAAACATTTTCGTAAGTGGAAGTGTTTGCGGGAAGTGCGCGATTAAGTGGTATTACGCCTAGGGTTGATACCCCAATTCCTCACCAATTATCACGAAACATCCGAAAGAATTGCTATTCCTGACTACCTTAAAAGGAACGTAAGCTTGTGCCAAATTTCAGACCTCAAACTTCATAGGAATGTGACAAGCGAGTGAAAGAGGTTTTCGTTTTTATAAAGAGATAATTACAATACACGACACACTTTAAGGTAAATAATTCTCTACGTCCTTTTTAAATCATATTCGTGTTTGGTTTATGCTAAAGAGTCCATGCTTATTTATTTATTTAGGAAATACAAAAATCCGAAATTTATACAATAATTAATCATCTAAAATGAGGAATATACATTATGTAAAATGTACACATGTATTTTCTCCACTTATCTTGGAAAAGGTAATGCGAGAATGGAGAAATTCACTGAAGAAAGAAGGAAAAGAAGATCGGTTTCAACTTGGACCCAAACACAATGGAATGTATGTTGACTTTCTGTACTTCGCGGATGACTAGGTCATATTTGCTAACAACATCAGTTCAGAAATCAGGAGGATATAACTCCCTAATTAAACAGCAAATAAAGTAGGACTACAAATCTCATTTGAGAAGGCGAAATACATGAATATCAGTGATGGTCCAGAATGAATATTAACAGACCATGGATAGATTGGAAGAGACAAGAAGTTTAAGTACCTGAGTGAAGGAATAGAAGAGAACGAGCTAGAACAAGAAGCGACCAATATCCACATCCGAAAATTAGAGCGTTCCAATTGAATAAAATCTTCTCTAATAAGAAGCTGGTGAGCTTAGGATTAAAATTAAGAAGTTACGTTAGACCAGAAGGCTTATACGCTTCAGAGACCCTGCGCCTGAATCGAAAAGGACAAGACAATCAGAACACAAGCTACTATGGAAAATCTTAGGCAATAGACGGGTTGACGTTCAGGTTAGACCGAAATCCAATGAAGAAGCTTACAACAAGATGGAGGCAATAACAACAATCAGAAAGAGAAGTTTGCTGCTTTATGGTATGAATAATAATCAGCTCACAAAAATAATCTGATATTTTCTAAAACCAAAGGCATCAAAGTTGAGATGTTTCCAAGAGTGTGAGAAAGAACTGCGAGAAACGGGCATTACTTAGGATAAAATCAATGACAGGATTTGTTTCAGAAGGATTGTGAAAACTATCATGGTTTTATGATGGACACAGAACCCTGAAGACGGAGAGGCACTTTACCAGAGGAGCGGATGAAATCGCTGATTGATGGACTCAAGAGATACTGGCATGAAGTCAAAGTCGGTAGACGAACAAGTCACAAACACTGAAAATGAAGTCCATGGAGGGCCAATACTAAAAACATAAAAAATGTACAATCCAGCAATTTTGCATAGACTACGAAATAAACAAAGGAAAATTCACTTAAATGCAAGAGAAGAGACAGGAAATAACGAGAAGGAAAATTAAATTATGAAAGAAATATTACAACAGGAGGAAGATCTAGGTTCCTGTTGATAGGTAAGGTAATAAACATGCCTGGAGTACGTATTTAGATGGACCTTCGGGTAAGAGAAAGACGGGAGTAAGGAATATGAAAGACGGTTTTCATTCTCATACTACGGGAAGAGAGGGGGAATAAAGGAACTAATTCTGGTTACCTAAATAAACTATTAAGGGGCTGCCTGGCCGAGGCGGTAAAGGCATGTTCGGTTCACCCGGAAGGACGTGGATTCGAATCCCCGTCAGGAAGTCGTAAAATTTAAGAAACGAGATTTCCACTTCCGGAAGTGCATATGGCCCTGAGGTTCAATCAGCCTACACCAAAAATGAGTACCAGGTTAATTCCTGGAAGCAAAGGCGGCCGGGCGTCGAGCTAACCACACTACCCCATCACGTGCCATGGTTAACAATGGTGGAAGCCTTTACCTTCCACTCCTCCAAGGGACTTCATGGCCTGTACAGATGTGTCTTTGTCTTTTTTAAATAAACCATTAGCTGCGTTCGGTCGGCTACTTTCCTCCGAGCAGAAAGTCTTGAGTTTACTTTCCCAACCACTCGGTTAGACCTCAAGTTGCGACGGACATGCACCCTGACTTCGATGACTGCACACAAAAAAATTTGTTCACGGTCAAGGTGGCTGAAATTTTAAGAAGAAGAAATGGACCAGAGCGGAGAGGCGCATTCAACAATCGGTAAGATACAGAGAACTTGATATCAGAAAACCTGCAGAGTAAACCAAGGAACTGAGGATATCAATTTATTGAGATGAGGCAATCAGGCCCAGGAAGCCACAGCTTCGCTTATCCTACACGTCAGTTAGTAGTTATAACTGTGCATTACCCTGTAGGGTTGCCATACGTCCTGAAAAAGCGGGGTTGTCCTAAATTTGACCGTGTGTTCCGACGTCTTGACTGAATTTTTAAAAATCCCTAAATGTCCTGAATTTTAAAAATCAGACCAAACTATTTAAAATTTTGCAGAAATGCTTTTTAAAGGGAATGTCTCATTTGTTACTTAAAAATCCGGCAGCCCTGAAAATGGTTTTCCGTGGTTTCCCATTTTCACAGCAGGCAAATGCTGGGGCTGTACCTTAATTAAGGCCACGGCCGCTTCCTTTCCACTCCTAGCCCTTTCCTGTCCTATCGTCGCCGTAAGACCTATCTGTGTCGGTGCGACGTAAAACGACTAGCAAAAAAAAACTTTAAAATCTATGAAATAACATTGAATATTATAGTCGTATAATTTTGGAGTGGTCTGTGAAGCAGGTATTTTGATGATTCCTTATTCATTCTCGATTTGATTTTAACATTAACATCATAAAAGAAGGGTCAGGGGGAAAAATCAGGAGAGTCAACATTTGTGCAACTTGAGAAAAAGCAACTTTTGTGCTTGACTTCCCTAGTTATTTCCCCTAACAGCGAAGCTTTGAGTGCTAATATCTCCTGATTTGCCTGGGTTTTTTTTTCATTTCCGACCTCTCAATAGATGCGCATGATCACTTTGAAGCGGACTGTAACAATATCTCAATTTCGATGAAAACATGACTTACCTGGTTTTCTCCCCCGACCCTTCATTATAACAAGTGTATATTTTGGTAATAGATGGGACAATTCACATGCAATTACCTAAATACACTCATTGGAACCATAAGCGCCAAATTTTGATATTGAGCATGGGGCCAAAGATGAATATATCAAATATTTTTACAGGAGAACAAACACAATTGCGTTCCCGTGCCACTATATACATGGGGGGCAAGTGCCCTGAATTTTATCCTGAACCGTATTGGAATCCTCATTTACCCATGCATTATCTCCTCTAACATTGTACAAGGGTCATTCAAGAAGAAACGTCCGGAGGCTATACCATGAAAACTTGTACCTTTATTTCAAAAGTACAGTATTGATCAGCACTGATGAGACACTTGTCCCTCTGCGATACAAGGCGGTGAATGGCCGTCTCATAAAATTCTGACCGGGCGAGTTGGCAGTGCGCATAGAGGCGCTCGGCTGTGAGCTTGCATCCGGGAGATAGTAGGTTCGAATCCCACTGTCGGCAGCCCTGAAGATGGTTTTCCGAAGTTTCCCATTTTCACACCAGGCAAATGCTGGGGCTGTACCTTAATTAAGGCCGCGGCCGCTTCCTTCCAACTCCTAGGCCTTTCCTATCCCATCGTCGCCGTATGACCTATCTGTGTCGGTGCGACGTAAAGCCAGTAGCAAATAAAATTCCGAGGGCTGCGTTGCGAACCAGTTCCGAACGTACTGCTTGACGTCGTCGTCCGAGGAAACTCGTTTGCCTCTCAGAGCCTTTTTTTAGCTCACCTAGGATTTTTTGGGTGGCGGCGACCCTGCGTGCTTGACTCATGTTAAGTGATGATACCATGCCTCATCTCCAGCGACAGGAACTTATCCCCTTCCTTGGCACATCGCAGCAGATGTTCAAGAGGGAGGTTCATTCGACATGCTTCCTATTCTGGGTGAATACTGCAAGGCATCCAATGGGCGCACATTCAGCGAAATTTCAGTCTGTCCTTAATGATGGCATGAACACCTCCGACGCAATGACTGTTTGGATAATGAGGGCATCCACCTGCTGGACAATGGCAGCGGTAACGCGGTGTGGCGTTCCAGACCGTGCACCATCGACCAATGACATCCGTCCTCTCTGAATCGCTTTTACCACGCCTTGGCACTTTTGCCATTCTTCGATGAATTCTCGTTCCCCTCGCTCCAGCTGCTGTCAGGAAACGCTCCACGTCCCTTTCCTCACTTTCTCCATGTTACTGCCGTCAGCATGACTGAGTACAGTGCCCGTGCTCGCTCTGTTGTCACGTTGTTTGCACCCACGTCCCTCCGGGGGCGAGGTTAGCACCACAGCACTCTCATATCGTCCGCAGGGAATTCCATTAGGATCATTCCAGAGGATTTCATTTTACAGCCTCCGGCTCGTTTCTTTTTGAATGGCCCTCATAGGTTGTATATGTAATGCTAAGCCTGTTGTAAAAGTGATTTCCTCGCCGGGGTATTACCAGTGGACGGTATATTGACAGCATCTTCGTACAGGAGGGCTAGGGATTGCAGGAGTCGTACACCTCAGTTGTCAGTCCACTTTTTGTTACCAGAGTGGATGATTAATGACAGGTCTGAGCACACGTCTCCAGTGCGTGATAAAATGGACTCCACTCAACAAGTAGCCTCATTGAATTGCCATGGACCCTTGTGGTCCTCATAAATCATAACGACACGTGTCTCTCGCCAGCTGAAGAGTGGGTGCCGGTCTCTTCTGCCGGTAGACCGACATATTTCTCAAGCTCCTACATGAAGACATGTCATATCAGCGTATAATAAATGTCCTTCCTATGCCTTGGTCATTGTTGTTGTTTGCGTCATCGTCCACAGACTGGTTTGATGGATCTCTCCACACCACCCTATCCTGCACAAACTTTTCATATCTACATAAATATTACATCCTACATTTACACTAATATCCTTGTAATATTCATACCTTGGTCTGCCCCTACCGGTTTTATCGGCGACACTTCCCTCAAAAACCAACCGAACAAGTCCTGAGTGTCTTAAGACGTGCCATATCACTCTATCTCTTCTTCTCGTCACAATTATTCAAATCATTCACCCCTCACCAATTCGATTCTGTACCTATTCATGTTTGATTCGATCTATCCATCTCACCTTCAGCATTCTTCTGTAACACCACATCTCAAAACCTTCTATTCCCTTCCTTTCTGAGCTACTTATCGCCACGCTGCAGACGAAAGAGTTCAAAGCCTTCCTTGCTTGTGCTAGTCTACAATTTATGTCCTCCCTACTTCTGTCACTGTTATTTATTTTACTACCCTAATAACAATATTTATCTACTTAATTTAAGTTTCATTTTCCAGCATCACCTGACGTAGATCGACTTTCGTTTTGGAGTTAATTGTTCTTATATTTTACTCCTTTCCCAAGACTCTGACCATGCCATTCAGCAATTTCTCCAGATCATCTGCAGTCTCAGATAAAATAACAATATCGTCGGCAAATCTCAAAGTTTTTATTTCCTCTCCTTCGATTGTGATTCCCGTTCCAAATTCCTTTTTGATTTCCTTTACCGAGTGTTCTTCTTAAATATTGAAAATAAGGAGGACAAAAAGCAGCCTTGCCTCACTGTGTTCTGGCTTGCTGCTTGTTTTTCAAATCCCTCAATTCTTATCACTGCAAACTAGTTTGTATAAAGATCGTAGATAATTCTTCGTTCTCGGTTTCTGATCCCGATCAACTTCAAGACCTCCCAGCATAAAACATTATTAAATAAAACTTCAGAAGAAGAAAATAACCCTATTTATGCAGTGTGAGTCTCTCCTCAATGGCAAAAAGCAAGAAGGTGATAAGTGGACCCCGGATGTTTAGGCAGTGTTGCCCCGCTCATTCATAAAGTAGCGAGAGTAACATAAATTCTAGGGGTTTTAACAGACCGTACCCCTAATGTTCAGGCAAATCTCACAGCACAACCATTGTGCAGGATAGCATACACTTGTTACTCGCTTCAGTAAGTTTGCCTTCTAACTTCTTATTCTTTTTTCTTATTCTTATTATTCTGCTTCTAGTGTAATTTGCGTCATCGGATGTTGGAGATCATTTCTGCTGTCCTAGATTCATTAATGGTTGAACGGAATACTGAAATGGCGTTTGTCTGAATCACTGTCGCAGGTTCTCTGGCCAATACGTGCGGGGTGTCCCAGAATTCTGTCGATAATGTTTTGTATAATTATTTGGATGAAGCTGTAGGTTCCTAGATGTCTCATGACATGAAATCTTCTTGATCTTAACAGCTCGATACAATTCTTCTTACCGGGCGAGTTGGCCGTGCGCGTAGAGGCGCGCGGCTGTGAGCTTGCATCCGGGAGATAGTAGGTTCGAACCCCACTGTCGGCAGCCCTAAAGATGGTTTTCCGTGGTTTCCCATTTTCACACCAGGTAAATGCTGGGGCTGTACCTTAATTAACGCCACGGCCGCTTCCTTCCAACTCCTAGGCCTTTCCTATCCCATCGTCGCCATAAGACCTATCTGTGTCGGTGCGACGTAAAGCCCCTAGCAAAAACAATTCTTCTTCTTTACAAATCTTGGTCTCTACCTTGTCATTCTGTATTCTTTCTACCCAGGTGATACGAAGCATGGGGCGGTAGACCCTTAGTTGAAATGCTTCTAATCTTATTATGGTGGTGTTTGTATCGAACCCGAGGGCTCGCATTAAGAGGCAGACTCGGCTCCCCTAGAGGGTGGAACCAGCTATCAATCTTTACGGTCGGAATTAAAGAACTGAATGAATGCACAGTGTTTAAGTTTTGAGATGTTTTCTTTTGACTGGTCTCTTCTATTGCTAATGTTGCGAAACTACATTATTCAATCAATGAATCAACAAATCATCAGTCAGTCATCAATGAACTGCGTTTAGGGCAGATGATACAAAACTTGTCAATTATTTAAAAGAATTTGAAAATTTGTCGATCATCTCTCTTGGTCCCTCATTCCTATTCCTGCTTCACGTTCACCGTTCTTTCTTCATTGACTCGATATTGCGAGGATTTCGTTTAATGACGACCTGGGAAGCCTCATTCCTTCCCCTGCCGAAGACTGGGATCCGTACCTCGTAAGCAGCAAACGATACATATTGCTGTGACAACATCATGGTTGCTTAACTTGCAGAGGTTTCCCATTGCCTTCTGCACGGAAATGTGGCTAACCCTAAACAGGAGAGCAGACGCTATAAGGATTGTTTTTCATGGTTTACTCCATAAGCTTATTCCTCTCCCTCAGCCATTGCGAGTGTGAATTCTCGTCCGTCTTTAATTAATACCGCTGACAGGATTTCACCTGTAACCCTCGCAAGGGGCCTTCACAAGGTGCTACCAGCCGGGTCAACTGGACCTAGGCTTTCAAAGAGGTGTTTCTCTTTTATCACTCACCCTTTGTCCTGACTTGTGACAGGCAGAGCCTGGCTTCCCAAAACATTGAGCCCAGGTTGGTGGGGTTACATTTTTAGAACTGAATTTATTTGTATATTGTAACTATCAACGAATGAGTGAATGTAACTGGGTTTACCGCCTATATTCACATTAAATAAATGCATACATTTTACAATTTTTCACACATCTATTCATGTTTTCTCACAAAATGACTAAAATATCGTAGAAGAAAAGAATGTCATCTTGCTATCACGCCCCGATTTACACCGACTTCACCACAAATTTCAGATGTACTCGTTGGCAAATACTCTTGATAGCCTTCCTCTTTCCAGTTATTATATTTTTCAGGTTTGAATAGGTATGAAATTATTGGAAACAATCAAGCAAATCAATGATAAAAACACCCTAGGTATATGAGCATCGAATTTTAGTTAAATGAAATATAACAAAGTATGAGATTATACTCTTTATATATTTCTAAAAATTACAATCCTTTTCTTAATCATAGTTATCAGGTCGATTACAGTATCAGTTTGCTTTTTCCTACCATTACGAGCGCTAACGTGAGTCAATGCAGAGTTTCACTTAAGCCCTTGTAACTACCCGTGCATTCGGTGTGGGTATTTTAAGAAGGCCTGGGGGTACTGAACCAAGGAACACATTGCAAGAATAGTTATGTAAATAAGTTCATTTGTTACGATTTGAATCAAAAAGAAAACGAGATAAGAAACAAGCAATTTTAGACTGTGTTCCTGGAACTGCATTTAGACGGAAGTGATTTTCTAAATGTTTTTCTTTTGATAGAGCTATCCACGACTTAGAATTTGAAACCTTTCCGGGGCCTTCAACCCTTCAACTTTCAGAAAAATTGAGGAAATTGCTTAATTTTATGTTTTTCGCAGCATGGGAACCGCTACTTTATCTGCTAAGAAATGATTTCAGCATTAAAATTCTGATTAACACTTTCTCGTCACTTAGGAAATTCGATCGAGGAACTCCGATACACAACAGGTAGTTGGATGTAATTTCTGGATATCCCTGTTCTTGAAAAGAAAGAGATTTTCTTCCCCTGCCACATTTGTATTCTGACCCACTGTGCATTAGTATGCAATTTGCGTCTCTTACCGCCTACCATCCAGTTGTCTCCAAGGGTGTGCCTATAGGACATAGTATAAACTTCCCTGCCAGGTGAAGTTCCCTTGACAACGGCCAACTTTTATTCTCGCTGCGTCCTGTGTTGTATCCTCCCCTCCAACCCAGCCCACTTTAGCTGCTTGCTCGTAAAAGAATCGAAAGAGGACACTACTGTCTCCCTGTCTCTGAGTGTGGACGGCGAAGATAAAGTCAAAGATAATGGGAAGGCTATTTCCACAGCAGTTGAATACAAACACAGGGCTCGGATATATGAGACACAAAGAGGGGAACTCAAATTAAATTTATCAGCCAAAGAATATCAGATAATCCTAAAAGTCCTTTCAACGAAGTAAAATGATTCGTTACTCTTCGGATTATTTTATTACCTGATTTAGTCTTTTTTCTTCCTACTTTCATGTTTGTTTATTTATTTATTTATTTATTTATTTATTTATTTATTTATTTATTTATTTATTTATTTATTTATTTATTTATTTATTTATTTATTTATTTATTTATTTATTTATTTATTTGTGGCGAAGTTATGGCTCTTGGCCCACTCTTACACTTAAACCACAGTATGTGGCTTGATACTGAATATATTATATATTCAAACTTAATATCTATATATATAAAGTAGCTTGTCCTGACTGACTGACTGACTGACTGACTGACTGACTGACTGACTGACTGACTGACTGACTGACTGACTGACTGACTGACTGACTGACTGACTGACTGACTGACTGACTGACTGATTCATCACCGCCGAGCCAAAACTACTGGATATAAAGAAATGAAATTTTGGGGATATATTCATATTAAGATGTAGGTGCTCGCTAAGAGAGGATTTTTGGATATTCCGTCGCTAAGGGGGTGAAAAGGGGGGTGAAATTTTAAAATGAGTGTGTTTATATCTCAAAACTTTAAAAGTTTACAGATGTGAAAATTGGTTTTTAGAATCTTCTTTAAAAATAAGGAAAGGCGTATTTTTTTGTTTTCAGAAAATCCCAATAGGAGGGGTGAAAAAGGGGTTGAATGCCTTTAATCAGGATACCTGTACTTATATCTTAGAAACTGAAGATATTACAGACCTCAAAATTGGTACTTTTGATCTCTTTCAAAAATAAAGAAACACATATTTTTTGTTTTTGGAAAATCCAATTAATGCGAGGGTGGAAAGGGGGTGATTTTTTAAAATGAGTGCATCTATATCTCAAAAGTTTTAAAGTTTAGAGATGTAAAAATTGGTATTTAGAATCTTCATTAATAATAAAGGAACACGTATATTTTTTGTTTTCGGATAATCCTAATAAGAGGGGAGAAAATGAGTGAAAAATGGGTAGAATGCCTTTAAAGAGAATACTTATAACTTAGAAACTGAAGATATTACAGACCTGAAAATTGGTGTTTGGGATCTCCTTTAAAAATAAAGAAACGCGTATTTTTTTGTTTTTAGAAAATCCAATTAATGGTGGGGGTAAAAGGGCGATGATTTTTTAATATGAGTGTATCTATACCTCAAAACTTTTAAAGTTTATAGATGTAAACATTGGTATTTAGAATGTCCTTTAAAAATAAAGAAACACGTATTTTTTGTTTTTGGAAAATCCAATTAATCGGAGGGTGAAAAGGGGGTGAATTTTGAAAATGAGTGAATCTATATCTAGAAAATTTTAAAGTTTGCAGATGTAAAAATTGGTATTTAGAATCTTCATTAAAAATTAAAAACACGTATTTTTTGTTTCTGGAAAATCCAATTAAGAGGGGGTGAAAAGGGGGTAATATTTTAAAATGCGTGTATCCATATCTCAAAACTTTTAAAGGTTATAGATGTGATAATTGGTATTTAGAATCTCCTTTAAAAATAAAGAAACACGTATATTTTGTTTTCGGAAAATCCTAATAGGAAGGGTGGAAAAGTTTGGAAAAGGGGTCGAATGCCTTTCATGAGTCTACTTATATTTCAAAACCTGAAGATATTACAGACCTGAAAATTGGTGTTTGGGATCTCTTTTAAAAATAAATAAACACGTATTTTTTGTTTTTGGAAAATCCAATTAATGGGGGGTGAAAAGGGGGTATTTTTTTTAAAATGAGTGTATCTATATCTCAAAACGTTATACTTTATAGACGTAAAAATTGGTATTTAGAATCTCCTTTAAAAATAAAGAAACACGTATTCTTTTGTTTTCGGAAAATCCCAATAGGAAGGGTGTAAAAGGGTGAGTAATGGGTTGAATGCCTTTAATGAGGCTACTTATATTTCAGAACCTGAAGATATTACAGACCTGAAAATTGGTATTTGGGATCTACTTTTAAAGTAAAGAAACACCTATTTTTCCGTTTTTGGAAAATCCAAATATTGGGAGGTGAAAAGTGGGGATGAATTTTTTAAAAAAAGTGTGTCTACATCTTAAAACTTTAAAATTTACAGATGTAAAATTGGTACTTAGAATCTCCTCTAAAAATAAAGGAACACGTATTTTTTGTTTCCTTAAATCCCAATAGGAGGGGTTTAAAAGGGTGAAAAATGGGTTGAATGCCTTTAATGAGGATACATATATCTCAGAAACGAAAGATATTCCAGAACTGAAAATTTGTATATGGGATCTTCTTTAAAAATAAGAAACACGTTTTTTTTTGAAAATCCAATTAATGGCGGTAAAACAGGAGTGACAAATTGGGGTGAATTTTTTGAAAGACTATATCTACAGAATATCTTGGAAACGTAAAATGTTACAGACAAAAAAGTGGGTGTTTGGAATCTCCTGTAAATGTAAAGAAACGTAGGTGATTTGTTTTGGGAAACTCCACTTAAGGGGAACGCAAAAGGGGTGAAATTTTAAAATGAGAATTTTTACAGTATATCTCAAAAAACTTAACATGTTACAGAAGTGAAAAATGGTATTTTTTATCTCTATTAAACATAAAGGAACGTGTATTTTTAGTTTTTGGAAATACCACTTGGGTGGAGCGGTGGGGGGAGGGGTAAAAGTGACTGAAAATGGTGTTGAATTATTTTAATTAAGCTACTGATATCTCAAAAATGAAGATGTTACAGACGTGAAATTTGATATTTGGAATCTGCTTTAAAAGTAAAGAAACACGTATTGTCGGAAAATCCAATAAAGGAGAGGGGGTGAAAGAATTGAAAAATTAATTGACTTAATTGTATGAGAATACATACATCTAATAAAAACTAAAGTTGTTACAGACGTGAAAATTGGTATTTGGATTTCCTTTAAAAACAAAGAAAAACGCGTTTTGGGGGGGGACCATCTTGGAGGGCGGGAGTGTAAAGGAGTTGAATTCCTTTCATGAGGACAGATAAATCAGAAACTGAAGAATTTTGAGTCGTGATAATTGGTATTTAGAAGATCCTTTACTATTAAAGAAACAAGTATTTTTTGCGGGAAAATTCACTTGGGGTGGGGGGAGTAGTATGAAATGAAGTGCAAAAAGTAAATTATTTTTATGGGGATACTTATATCTCAAAGCTGAAGGTAATAGACGTGATCATTGGTGTTTGGGATCTCCTTTAAACATAAAGAAACACGCCTTCTTTAAATTTTTTGCGGGGGAGGGTTTAAATAAACTGGACGGCGGTGGGGTGTAGAAGGAGGTGAGACCAATTGATTTTACTGTTATTAATGTACTTATAAGGATCTTCCGTTGCTCAGGCGGCAGCGCGCCGGCTTCTCACAGCTGGGTTCCGTGGTTCAAATCCCGGTCACTCCATGTGTCATTCGTGCTGGACAAAACGGAGGCGGGACAGGTTTTTCTCCGGATACTCCGTTTTTCCCTGTCATCAGCCATTCCAGCAACACATAATAATAATAATAATAATAATAATAATAATAATAATAATGTTCCGGACCGTCGTCAAATGTGCGGACCGCGCTGGAAACGGCTCCTGGACGGGTAATGACTAGGAATGCAGCCCGGCCGCGGGTTCAGTGCCGCCAAGGCACCCAATATGACACCACGCCGGATCTCCTGAAGGATTTTATCCATATTAAAAATGATTATAGGAAAAGATGGCACAGATTTACGGACCCAACTGACCGGGAGGAATACCTGAGCCTAACCCGGGAAGTACTAAATCGATTGCTGAAAAGGAAGATTGAAAATTGGGAGGAAACGTGCCGTAAAATAATAGAAAACGAGTCAGATCGGGAATTTTGGTGGATTCTCGCAGGAAACGATTCAGATCGCGAATTTCGGAGGATTATATATCTAAAACAATAAGCATTCAATTAAAAATTTCAGTATAATACCGTAGCGAAGCACGGGTATCTTGCTAGTACTGTATATAATAATATAACTTAATATACACTAATATTAAATGATCTACATCCTAAGTCTAAAATGAGAAAAATAAATTCAATATTAACTGCTCTACGTGAAATTTATATAATATAACAGTAATTTACGAAAACATTTCGGAACTATTTGCCCAAGACATTCACTCAAACACTCACACATAACTACATAATATAGTCTACGTATTCAAGAGGAAATCCTTATATTGACTTTTGAAGGTAATTAATGAGGGACAATTTCTAATTATAGGGGGTAAAGCACTCGATATTCAAGCACCCGACATAAGGAAATAATTACTGAAGGCAGATGTATGGTGCGGAGGTATTGCAATTATTGACCCAGATCAAGTGTCGCGGTCATGAAAGGAAGATACAAAACGGAAATTACTGGAGAAGTGATATGGCGTATGGCTTTTAGTGCCGGGAGTGTCCAAGGACGAGTTCGGCTCGCCAGGTGCAGGTCCTTTGATTTGACTCCCGAAGGCGACCTGCGCGTCATGAGGATGAAATGATGATGAAGACGACACATGCACCCAGCCCCCGTGGCTGCGAAATTAACCAATGATGGTTAAAAATCCCGACCCTGCCGGGAATCGAACCCGGGACCCCTGTGACCAAAGTCCAGCACGCTAACCATTTAGCCATGGAGCCGAACATTGCTGGAGAGATATTCAGATATATTTTCAGTCAAGAGTCGATAGATAAGGGTTGATACATGCTGATTTCTCTTCTCCTACACTTTTACCAAGCAAGATGAGCATTAAAAAAGGGGATAAGTGTGAGGCAAGTTCAAGGAAGAAACAAATCTAATGCAGGAGTTTAAAGCTCTCTGCAGTTTCTTATTTTGTTTATTGGTAGTATCCAGGAACACAAGGGGATAAAGTGATGAATGAACTTTCCTGCATACACTAGTGACATGTTCATTTCAGTTTAAAATTTCACTAATTTACTGATTTAGAGAGGGGGATAGCAACACCATTGAGTTTAATCTCTAGACTACGGATCTTTTATGCAGTAATAGGTTAGAATGCAAAGAAATTTGGCTATTAACAAGTGTCGACTAACCCGTTCTTCCAACATGCAGAGAGTAACATAAATTCCAGGGGTTCTGATGGACTATGCCCCTATGTATATGCAAAACTCATTGCACAACCGCTGTGTACAGTAGTATCTTGTTACCCGATTCAGTAAGTTTGCATTCTAACTTATTACCGCCTAAAACCCAGACTACTAATCCTTAAGAAATTCGAGAGGTCTCGAAAGGATTCGCCTAGAAGACAACAATCACGCAAAATAAAACATTTTGAACAAATAGAAAGTACGTCATACAAATTTAATTAGAAAGGAATCTGCCATGTACACTTACATTCGATTTCCGGGCAGGTCAGGGATTTTTATCTGGAACTGAGGGCTGGTTCCAGGTAGACTCAACCTACGTGAGAATAAATGAGGAGCTATCTGACGGAGAAGTTGCGTCCCTGGTGAAGACTGCCAAGATTAACGATTGAGAAGATTCGTAGGGATGTACTTGTAGTCTGCTCAGCGCCGTTGTTTCCTCCTCTGACTCCTTGTCTTTAATCTAACGGGCAACGAGTTCGATTCCCAACTACGTTCCAGATTTTTTACATTTATTAGTTATTTCCACCGGTCCAATCCTAACAGACGCGCAGGTTGCCCATGGGTGTCAACTTGGAAGACATGCAACAAGCCCCAGGACACTCACCATTATTATTATTATTATTATTATTATTATTATTATTATTATTATTATTATTATTATTATTATTATTATTATTATTATTATATTGTAATCTGCAGGCCTTCAGGCTGGTCAGTGGTCGCCTGCTAGGCCAAGAAGCATGAAGAGTGAAGGGCTATGTCGGGGAAGGGGTAGATGTTATAATTACAAAGTTCCAACTGAGTTAAGAGTTAATGAACAACTGAGATTTCAAAATCACCGAAGTGACTAGATTCTTTTTAAAATTAGGCTTTACGTCGGCCCGATACAGATAGGTTAATAGAGGGCTAGGAGTGGGAAGTAAAAGCCCGTGGCATTAAGATACAGACCCAGAATTTGGCAGGTGTGAAAATGGTAAACCACAGGAAACCATCTCAGGACTGCTGATAGTGGCGTTTGAACCCAGTATCTCGCGAATACAAACTCATAAATACGCGCTCCTAACCGCATGGCCAATTCTCTCGGTGAAAATAATAGAATTAGAACTAAAACAGTTATTCTTTTTTCACGATTGGCATTGCTTTTGATCTTTAACCGATGGTCCAGAACGCTGAATCTAATGTGCTGACCTCAAAATCTTCGCAGACTTCGAGTTGCCGTAGGTCATTCAGCAGTACATCATCCCAAGGCTCTGTAGAACTGTCACCAATTTCCGAGAATTGTTTTCAACTCCAGTACAATAATAATAATAATAATAATAATAATAATAATAATAATAATAATAATAATAATAATAATAATAATAACCACTAGCGATGGTAAATTTCCGGAAGTGCGATGGGAAAGTGCGAAAGATGGCAAGGTAACGTTTGTAGCTTTAATTAAGGTAAGGTCCCAGCATTTTTCAAGAAATGAACGTGGGGAAGAGACCAGAAAATACAGCAAGTGTGGAGAATGTAAGTAGAAAGAGTCCAAAAACTCGTTAAGAGGGAAGAGAAACACAGCTCGACCAATAAGAAGGCCAGAACAGAAGCAATACATTCAAGTAGGATCTTTTATTCTACTATATGAACTTTGGCACCCACCTTGAATTACTACGACCAGTGAACCAAGGTCTGCTGGAGAGTGAGACCTGAGGGCAGGTCACGTCCGACCGTGACGAAGGATGTTTTCATAAAGCAAACATTGCAGCCCTTTGGCTCACTGTATTGTTTGCTCAGCTCGACGACTGCCAAGAGCTTTGCCCTGCGGCAAGAACCATGTTTCCAGCCAACACAATTCTCTCACACACACACATACTCTTCTCTCCGTCCTCCCACAGTTTCTGTTCTCGTATCTGCCTCCTCCTCCTTCCATTGTTGTGCACGAGGCTCAAAACGTACAATAAATAATGTCTTCGCTCTCCTGTATCCAGTCAAGTATAGACATTTAAATTCACTAACTCCCTTTCTTATTTTCTTCTTCGTCTTGCACCTTCTGATTGGACCAAAGTAGTAAATGCACGTATCTCTAATCAAGAGAACAGGAAGGATTGCAACAACTATCGAGGTATTTCATTGTTCAGTATACCAGGCATCTTGGAAGTGGGGGGGGGTTGCGATCCGTGGTTGAGAGGAGGTTGGATGAAAACCAGTGTAGTTTCAGACCGCAGAGGGGCTGTCAGGATCAGATTTTCAATGTGCGCCAGGTAATTAAAAAATGCTACGAGAGGAATAAACATTTATATATATGTTTCTTACATCTAGACAAAGCATATGGCAGAGTACCGAGGGAAAAGATTTTTTCCGTACTGGGTAGATTATTAAAATAAATCACAGGGATTTATGTTGACTGAACGCTGAAAGGCGTAACGGTACGTAATGAAGCATGTATGTTTTCCTCTTCTTTTTCTTCCTGTACTATTTACCCAATTTATACAGGGCGGCATTTTAGTTTGAATGGCCCAGTTTCACGACAACATTCTCTTCCTGAATTTTACCCTGCGTGGAGGGATATATTCACTATTGCGTCTTTCTGTGGTGTGTTCTCTAACACGGACAACAGGTCGGCTTTGCGATTTGCATAACTATTATGGGACCGGTTTAATAGGACCCCTACATATTATGTTACTCTCGTTACATTATTGAAGAGCGGGCTACACTACACACTTCTTACCAGCCAAACCAGTTTGCATTGTAATCTATTACTTCCTAAACATCCGGGATCCGGTTATGTGTAGATGAAATTTATTGAGGAGGAAACAAACGCCCAGCTCCAGAGACGGAAGAATTAGGCCTAACCACGCAGAGTTAAAATCCTCAGCTCAACATGGAGTATAACCAGGGTCCCCATGAACAAGAAAGCAATACGCTGATCATTCTCTCAAAAAGACGGACAGGTACAGTAGGAATTCGATCATCTGCACCTGATTTACCAGGACCCTCGATTCAGTTGGAGCCTCAACCAGTAGACTATTCAATATTTCCCATACGTAAAAGTGAAATGGCGTGACATCAGAAAAATCAGCTTGTATTGCTGTAGGAGTTGATACATTTGACCGGATTTTGTAAACCGTTACAAAGAGATTCGTTTAATTGAACAGGTGGCTACAATTCTAGAAAATAGCAGTCAAATCGGCTAAGTGAAGTGTTATCTGATCCTGCATTTTTTAATGATATGAGTAAAGATCTGGAAGATGTTACACTGTATAGAGTATTAAATATGTTATAGGATTGTGAGCGACTTCAAGGGGCTTAAACAATGTTGTGAGATGGGCATCAGACAATGGTATGATTCCAAATTGTACGAAAAGTCAAGTTATAATTTTCTCCAAGAGGAAAAGTCCTCTCAATTTTCATTATTGTGTAGATGGAGTGATAGTACCTCTTGGGAAACACTATATCTACCTAGGTGTTAATATAAGGAATGATCCTCATTGGATTACACATATAAATGAGGTTGTTAAGAAAGGTTCCAGATCTCTTCACATGGTTATGAGGGTATTTAGGAGCTGTAGTAAGAATGTAAAGGAGAAGGCGTAGTTAGATTATGGTTCCAGTTGTATGAGACATTCGCCAGAATTGCGCGATACGGGAACTGAAACATTTCTTCTTGGAGATTTCCGACAAAGAAGTAGGGTTACGAAAATGTTGCTAACTTTGAACTGGGAAGGGGAGTAAGGAGACGAGCTGCTCGACTATGTGGTATGCTTCTAGCTGTCAGCGGAGAGATGGCATGGAATGACAAAAATAGACTAATAATTAGGAGTGGGGCTTTTAAAAGTGGGGAAGAACATAATATGAAGATAAAGTTGGAATTCAAGAGAAAAAGATTGGGGCAAATATTCATTTACAGGACGAGGAGTGAGGGATTGGAATAAATTATCAGGGAAATGTTCGATAAATTTCGTAGTTCTTTGAAAATATTTAGCTACGTAATCAATTGATAGGGAATCTGCAGATCAATCACGATAAATGTACCTCATATCTCAATTTGCGACCTCTTGTTGTTTAAACAAACATTTCTTTTTTTGTCTGTTCTGAAATCACTAGCAATTTCAGTACTAATTTTCGTCACATGCGGAACAAGGGATTTTTTACCAAACATATGAGACACATACGAAAACACAGTGCCTACTGGAAGAAAACCTCCAACTAACCTAATAATATAACCAATATTTGAAACCTCAAGCAATCCTAAGGAAAAGCATACCTACTGATGCTTAAATAAGTAAAAAACATCTCGTCAATTCCATTTTCTATTGTTTGAAGGCTCTTCACTGAACCTCGGACTGAAAGCGCTTGATGAACGCTGCTCCACAACATAAATGGAGACCATTACCCAAACTGAGGGAGAAATTCAATCATACATCAAAAACCACTCTCAAACCACTAATGAACTAGCTGAGTGATTACAAAACCACCAACTCGCGCTACAAACGACCAGAAATCCCTATGGAATGGACAAAGAACGAATTCAAACCATTGCAAGTTAACAGAAAATAAGGGATTGTTTTAACCCCTGCTAGCTAGATGACCCGCTAATCACTGCTCTTAAACGGCTCGCCCGTGCTCTCCTATTATAATTTTATGATTGACTGGTATTAAACCTTCGACCAGTTTAAATAGTTTAGCTGATTTACCTCATTTATATCGATGGAGATCACTCTCATCTGCGAATATGCCACGTTCGGTACGTATTATTTTTCTAACCGAGAAAGAAATATATCGAGGGAAGATAAGAGATTACGTAGGAGGATGGTCCAAAGAGCAGAAGATATACAAAGACAGACTATAATGATAGAATATAACATCCAGAGAACAGTAAGTGAATTCTTTAAAATAATCAAAAATATGACTCTAAGGAACGAAATGACAACTAAGTGGAAAATGGGAAGGGATAAATCGGTGCTTAATAGGACTATGTATAAATAAAGGCATAAGAAAAGAAAATAAGGAGCATAAATCCAACAAAATGAAGGAGTTGGGACATTTACTACAAGACTGGAAAGAAAGAGCAAAAATCAGATAAAAATGCATAGATGGGAAAGGTATAAGTATAATAGAAAATTAACCTGAACTTTACACCTTATTAACTTATTGATCATAGAGATGAATAAGTTAGGGAGAACGGCAAAATTATGTATTAATAACAGAGTAACGTGGGAAAATAAATCTAATTATTTATTTAGCGTATGGCTTATACAGACATAATCAGTAATATACATATTTACAGCTGAGAAACAAAGCAACTTGTGCTTCACAATTGAATGTCTAATTCTTCGATCCAGCGCGCAGCATCCGGAGTTAGCAGCAGGAAGTCATCCTCATCACCGTGATAGGCTCGAATCCTACATTCCCTGACGATATGACGAACAGTCTGGATTAGACTAAGTAAGGTGGGAACAGAGAAGATGAATGCAGACTGAGACAGACTAGACTCCACAGCTTTGGCTAAGTTGAAATTTTTATTTTTATAAAGTTATTTTCTTTCATTGGCTTACAAAATACCACGCATTTTCATGATTATACTCCCAAACTTTCATTGCTGTATTCTAATTCTAAATGCGTAAATAAAATTAAATATTATAAGTGTTATGGTGCGGCTCAAAATGGTATCGTGCACACCCAATATTCACACTGACGCTTAAATTGTGTGTTATACATGTTACTAAGAAATTATAGTTGCTCTAGCCGCATCGCATGCAGGACTGGACGTCTAATGTCTGTCTTAATATCGTACAGTTCTAGCACAATACCGGCAGTGAACTGGACTATACAGCTTCGCCTTGTTGTCTTCCTTACCACCTCCTGAACCACCTACGTTCTTTCACCCATTCACCCTGTGTAAGTAAATGATATTTTAATTAGTTGTGTAAATATTTAATAGCTGGAATATATTTAGTATTTCATATTATAAACAAACTAACCACGTGTAGTAACTGTGAATAATATATAAATATTCTCCCACCAGTTGGTGGTCGTACATGATTGGGAGAAAAGAGTATTGTACTCATTCATACTTGATATTTCTTCGTCTCAGGCTCACATCCCTTCCCTTTATATGCTCACCAAATTTATTTATTTATTTATTTATTTATTTATTTATTTATTTATTTATTTATTTATTTATTTATTTATTTATTTATTTCCAAGGATTATCCCTCATTATTTTAATTTATTCACTCTGTCACCAATATGTGTTTGCGGAAGAACACAGATCGCCCTGTGGGTGGAGGCCATAAAATAACACCCACAGTATCCCCTGCCTATCGTAAGAGGCGACTATAAGGGGTCCTAGGGCTCTGAACTTGGGAGCGTGGGTTGGAAACCACAGGTCACTCAGCTGAGTCCTGGCATTGCTTCCACTTACTTGTGCCAGGCTCCTCACGTTCCTATATCCTATCATACCTTCCTTGACCAACTCTTGTTCTTTGTCGACTCCGACGATATTAAAGATCACGAGGCCTAGGGGGTCTTTCATTTTCACGCCCTTCGTGACCCTTGTCTTCCTTTGGCCGATACCTTAATATTTTGTGTCGGATCTCTTCCATTCTTTCCTCTCTGATTAGTGTTATATAGAGGATGGTTGCCTATTTGTACTTTGTCTTAAACCAATAATTACCAATACCACCATAAAGGACACAGAATAGCTCACATTTTCTTTGAAAATAATTGAATTGTTGCTTTCGCAAAAGAAAAATAAATGAACTTTTAATGGGTTTTTTAGTGCGGCCTCAAGGAAATCAAGTATTACGTTCAGCATACAAATGGTTCCGCATTATTGCCACCGAGAATTCTATAAGTGTGCTAACTACTTTGTCTTGCATATTTCGACGATAATGATGTTTTTGTTTTGTTTTGTTTTGTTTAAAGGGGCCTAACACCTAGGTCATCGGCCCCTTGCCTATTTCGGTCGTCTGTAAGTTTGCCATCAATCGACAACATTTTTGGGGATTGTACCTTCAGCACCCATAAGCAGTCCTCTTACTCATATCAATCAATCAATCAATCAATCAATCAATCAAACAGTCATTACTGATCTGCGTTTAGGACAGTCGCCCAGGTGGCAGATATCCTATCTGTTGTTTTCCTAGCATTTTCTTAAATGATTACAAAGAAATTGGTGTCGTCTAGCCCGTTCTTCTGTTATGTAGTGAGAGTAACATAAATTTTAGGGGTTCTGGTGTAACCCCAGGTGTCGTCTAGCCCGTTCTTCAGTTATGTAATGAGAGTAACATAAATCCCAGAAGTTCTAATGTAACACCAGGTGTCGTCTAGCCAGTTCTTCAGTTATGTAGTGAGAGTAACATAAATACTAGGGGTTGTAATGTGACCCCAGGTGTCGTTTAGCCCGTTCTTCCGTTACGTAGTGAGAGTAATATCAATTTCAGGAGTTCTGATGGACTGAACCCCATGTGTCGTCTTGCCCGTTCTTCAGTTAGGTAGTGAGAGTAACAAAATTTCTAGGGGTTCTGATGTAACCCCAGGTGTCACCTAGCCCGTTCTTCCGTCATGTAGTGATAGTAACATAAATTCTAGGGGTTCTAATGAACCCAACCCTTAATCTTTATGCAAACACATAGCACAACCCTTGTGCAGTATGGACTATACTTGTTACTCGCTTCAGTAAGTTTGCATTTTAACATATTACTAAGTAAAACTCCGGGCTCTACTCATAAATACCATGCTCACTACTCACCCTCATTTCGTAATTTAAATATAAATTATCGTCATATGACAGAACGTAGAAGAATAAGGTCAAAGAAAAACACAATGCACAGAAATATTGTAAAAATTCGGTACCATGAAATTTAGAATTGACAATGGTCTCCATAGGGCTCTGATAGATAATATTATAATGTGTTGAACAATACAGCTGCAGCATCAGCCTTGCCTTACGCGAGGGTGACATTTAAAAACCGAGTTAAGTCGTGGGTGGGCAGTGGAAAACGACTGTTGACTTCCAGTCCTGTCCCGTAATTGAGACAATGGAAAACGAAGGCTGACTTCCCGAGCTAAGTCATAGCTCAGACAGAATAAGATGAGTGCTGATTCCCCGAGCTAAGTCGTAGTTGAGACAGAAAAAGGTGAGCGCTGAATTCCCGGCTTAGTTTGTGATTGAGTTAACTGGTAGCTGAGACCGTGTAAAATATGTGTTTGTTTACGAGTTAACTCGTAGTTGAAGCAGCGCAAGATGTGAATTAGTTTGCCAGATTCTATTGGTGCAAGTGATGGAGATCTGATCTGTAAAGTCCATTGCATCAATTCCACAAAATTAACGTAATTCCTGATAAATATTAACAGTCTCTGAAGATACTATTGGTGTTGGTTTCGTTACAAATACTCGTAGATGATCTTAGATGTATTTCCCTTTGTAATGCAATATAAAGAAACTAGCTGTCAAGGAACAAGTAGATTGTCATGTTTCCTTTGAGAACACGGGATATAAAACGCAAACTGGTGACAAAGCGGACTAACAGTGCGAGGTTTGAAAAATGAGGGCGTTTGTCCACATACACAAAAAGAATAATGACGAGCCATTCAAGTTATGAATAATTGTAGAGCGGCGTTTAGTTCCTTTCAAACCGGCAGAGTCTCAGTGCACTGGGTGACAGTCCAAGTCAAACGTTTGCTTTCATTTCGGGAAGCGGAAGAGACATAGAAAAGAAATAAAGTTACAGTGATCACGTACATGAAAAGGGAAGATAATTACGAGGAAGAGGTGAGGTCTCCAAAAAATGATTGTGCTTCAAAGAAACTAATTTCAGTTATCTAAATGTCTTACCAAAATGTTTTCGACGGCTTGTACGAGTAATACTGTTTTGGTCGGACACTATTTGTGGTACCATGAGAATAGCTGTGATTTTACGTAATTAAATGTGCGGGACCTGTGTGGAAGCCATCACTATAGGTGATTTTGGCGGAGGTCGCGTCGTGGGAATGCTGAGCGTGTGTTAAAAATAGATCAATACGCAGAGTTTTGGACTTATATCTACCACCATAGGCTGAAGTATTTAAATAATAAATACACCACTACTATCCCTGACTACACAATATTTAATATATTCTCGCTCAACAAAGTTAAAGATAAAACTTCAAATATGTATACAATTAATTACATTCGATCAGGGAAGCAGTATCAATATGGTACGACTGATCTACGACAGCTCGCTATATTCATAACTCACTGTCGGTCTGCTACCACGTTATCAAACAGCTGCATTGCGATCACATCGCCAACTCGCTTACATCTCTGTAAAACTCTCTTATATACCAGGTGACCCACCAGCACCGTACTTTCTACCTACAACTGTCCTGCAAGCACTGATGATGAATGGGATGCCTAATAACTGATTTTCACAGGGGGATTGCTGCCTTCAGATTATTTATGTCAGAATATGAAAAGATAACAACCGGACGGTCACTCGCAGCACGTTCAACAGCACAACACAGCGCCCACTTGCGCTAGAATATCCCCTGAGTAGTAGGCTAGTATGCGGTCATCATATGTCTGGTGGATTCAGCAACGGCGAATTCGCAGTCATAATTTTAAACTAAGAAGAATCTGGTCGGAATTTAGCCGATGCTCTCAGACGATATGCGCACGAGCCGCCTGCCTTCTATATACGTATTTTGCCGAAAAGATTTGTAATTAAGATCCAATGGACCATTGAAGGAGCATGCAGGCAGCTCTTTCGTAGAGTTCAATGTCTATACGTGTATCAATTAAACAGTTATCCTGGTTTATTTTCTGCATCTTTGGCGTGTTTACAAATGCACCCTGTTACAGAATGTGTGTAGTAAAATGACTGCCCCTTGTTGCACATCCGAAATACAGCACGTTGTAGTGCTCCTTTGTAAACCAGTAGTTAGGCATCCCATATATCATTAGTGCATGCGGAACACTTATAGGTAGAAATTTCGGGGCTGGAGGGCCACCTGTTATAATTATACTGCCTAGGATTCTAGATAACTCTGCTTACATTCAACATAGTATTACTACAAGATGCCTGGAAGATTCTATAATAACATCCGAAGATCTATGAAAGTGCGTGTTCCTGAACTGTCTTGATAGAGCTTGCCACTATGGCACAAACCTAAAAAGTATCTATGAACACACAGAATATTATACAACATATTCTTGGTTCATAAATATTCAGAGCTGACTTACATCAACACACATTTGGGGTTTTCCTGAGCAGCTTGGAAAACACGGACGGTCAAGTACAATTGATAAATATGATGCAACATTACCCTGAATTTCTCTTGAGTAATACACATACAACCATAAGTTTCCTGAGTGACTTTGACAACGTCAAGGGTTATTTACAATCAATATCACTTGACCTATAATAGCTGAGTTATATACACATGAATAAACTTACATGCATAACCTAACCTATAGTAGTTTTTAAAAATCAGTTATACACATAACTAACTTGCTTCAACGGTAGACGAGAGCCGTAGACATATTTGTTTGTGTATTGCGGCAATCAGCGTCTTCAACTTCCTTACCTTGCATGTTGACTATCTCACCTTAGCCTGGGATATTTTAGACTTGCCGATTCTCTTGTACTCGGTTTGGTTTGTGGTAGGTTAGAACATTCTCTAATTCAGATATGGAGATATTTTGGAAATGTTCACAAAATTGCCCTTTATTGCCCAGTTTTACGCACCTATTCAACATTTCTCCCAAATATTATAAGTTATTACTAATCTCGCGTACAGTAAAGGAACGACACCTCGCGGTCCCCAGTTGTACTGATGTAATCGCGCACTCCTACCTCGAGTAACGTAGCAACATGGCGGAGGAGCGCACTATACTTTATGGCGCCATCTGAACTTGAAAGCTATTTTATTGCACTCTTGGGATCTTCCTCTTTTCAAATCAGTTCACATAATCTTGACAGCACTTATAGCTTTGAAGTCTTGAAGAAACGGTTCCATACACATTTTTAAGACTCGCATAATTTTACTGGAGGACCCAGTTATGAAAAGGCAGAGCTATTCTACGTCACAAAAAGGCGTCGTAGGCTGCAGCAGGTAGAACTTGTAGAACTATTTACCAACATCCCTAACAACTTATGGACCACTCTCTCCCCCGTAACGTTCTGCATTAAATGAAAAAGTCCACACTCGTTAAATGAACTTAGAAATAATATTCCGGGAGTAATTACTTCCATTTATGAGGGTAATTGCAGAGGGTAATTACTAAGGTTATAATAATTTGCCAGAAACGTATGGAAAATGAAGATAGGCAGTTCCAGTAGCTTATTTGATATAAAAATGCGTTACAGCTGGCGTTCATCGGAAAATTTGTGCAACGAAACAGTGTATGTACCAAAATGTGTGGCGGGATGTAATCTAGCAACCGTGCAGGCTGTAATGTAAGGTATTGTTACCTGGCAACTGTTGATGGATGGCTATGACCGAAAGACACATAGGACATATTTATGATCATTTTATATTCCCATAGGGAAATTTGATAGCATTTCTTCTGGAAAAGAGGGTGCGTAAATTTACTTTTAGAGTGTTTAAGTATTTGATAATTAGATCCAGAATTTTTATGAAGTAATAGCTCGGAATACGAATTAATTTGCATAATAGGAAATGTCGGCTAGCCCGCTCTTCTGTAATGAATTGATAGTAACATAAATGCAGGGGGTTCTGATGGGCTGAACCGTAATGTTAACGCAAAACTCGTAGCTTTACTGTTACGCAGGATAGAGTATACGTGTTACTCGCTTGGGTAAGATTGAAATATTAACAAATTGATTCTAAAACCCAGGCTCTATTTCATTATTATCTTGGTAGTAGTAACAGCATACGCGTCAAATCAAATCTGCGGAATTTTCTGATTCCCGTTCAGCGCGCTTATCAGAGGGAATCGACCTGCGATTACATGTGGAGTGGTCCTGGCAAGTAAATCCAATGTGTATATTCATGAAGCATACTTATAGACCGTAAGAGTACCGTTCCATAATGTTCCAGTAACATACATAGTAACCTTCTTCTCTCAAACAATTTACTACGACATAACTGATCAATCTTTCCTGTACCCCAATACTGGCAACCGGGAAATGCTGCAGGAAAGTTTCGGAATAAATAAATTCGCACAACTTCAATTACGATATGAGTGTAAATCTGTCTCTTTATTTCAGCACACATAGGAAGAACATGGATAAAGGTAACAATCATACATTCATAGCATTATATTTACATTTAGATGATGGAATATTAAAGCGTAGATAAACACCAACCACATCAATAAATCCGCTTTACATTTATAACAAATACAAGATTAAAAATTTTAATTCTCTCTTTTGTATACAACATTAATATACAGTATATTTGTTCTTCCACATGTATTGAATCAACGATACTGGAAAGCATTTGTGATGTATTCTCTTAAAAAAAGCATTTCAGTAAGATAATATCACAAAACACAACAATTGACTTTAAGAAGTTTGTGTGTATAGGTTTTCTTAGAATCTGACATGTACTTATGCTCGTCCCTAAGTTATTGGGTTTCGGCTGGGAGAAAACAAAAATTGATCGCAGGATTAAACGTATAATACGTACCGTATATTAAATAGGCTAGCAGGACCCTCTCTTTCATAATATAACGAGAAAAACATAACGTTTAGGGGTTTTAATAGACATTAATAGACACCTACTGGTTATGCAACTCCCAAAGCAGAAGAGTTATGCGGGCATATTACTCGCTTCAATAAGCTTACATTATAAACTATAAAACTTTAATCATCCAGGCTCTAGTGATATGTATCTAGTCAGTAAGGTCTTGAAATGTTCTTGCTCACAACTTTATTTCTTAATCCTAACAAAGTTACACTTCTGCAAGAGAATGAGTTCAAAATCATGTTCCACCACTGTGCGTTGGGCTGCGGCTTCAGTAGTTTAAAACTCGCCTTGCGAGTCTCTGCCACTTTAACTTTATAAGCCTTCTGATGCTCAATCTTGCCTATTTTGGACAAGCTCTGCGTGACAACCTTTCTATCCTCTCGAGGGGGTTTCCAATAATTTTGAAACCATTTATATTTACTGAAGAGAAAAGGAAAAGATAGGAAAGAAAGAAGACTGATAGAGAATCTTTACATAAATCAAACAGTTCGAGTAAGTGTAGAATTTGTCCGAAGAAAGCAAAATTGGTAAAGGTGTTAGAGAAGGTTCTTGTCTTTCACCAACCTTGTTTAATATATACCTTGAGGAAATAATTCGAAGTTGGTATCAAGGTAAGCAAGGGAAGAAAGAAATGAATGCATCAGATTTGCTGAAATTCAGAAAATGATAAATATCAAGCTGGAAATATTGAGCAGATCCTATGAAAACTTTGGTATGAAAAGTAATAATCAGAAGAAGAAGAATTATAATAATATTATTTGCTTCACGACCCACTAACTACCTTTACGGTTTACGGAAACGCCGATGTGCAGGAATTTTGTCCCGCAAGAGTTCTTTTACGTGCCTATAAATCAACCGACAAACGTGGCTGACGTATTTGAGCACCTTCAAATACCACCAGATTGAGCCAGGATCGAACCTGCCAAGTTGGGGTCAGGAGAACAGCTCCTCAGCCGTCTGAGCCACTCAGACCGGAAGGTATGAAAAGTAACAGAAAAAAGACTGGGGCAATAATTATGAGTAAGAAGAAAAATATATAGTTCTGACAGTTCAAATATTTCCGAACCACAATCAGAAGTGATCTTTAGAGTTTGGATGAGGTGAACGGCAGGATCTCAATGGCCAAAGAAGATGAGTGGACCACTGAATATGGACCTTAAGAAGAATTTAGTCAAGTGCTCTGTATCGAGCGTTCCTATTTATGTGTCTGCGACTTGGACATTGAGAAGGGAGGAAGAAAGGAGACAGAAATATTTTGAAATGTGGGTATGGCGAAAATGAAGATCAACTGGCAAAACAAATTAAGGAATGAGTAGTATTGGAAAGAGTAGGTGAAAAAAGAACGACAATACTGTAAGTCATTCAAAAGAGAAAGAAGAATTGGTTAGGTCACTATTTATTAACACAGGTATTGGAAAGAAAAGTAGGAAGAAGGTTGAGATGAAAAAAGAGTTATCAGATGATGGATAGTGTGAAAATTAATTTAAGATACCGGGCTTCTATTATGGTATAATTAAAGGGCATAGAGCTAAAAACAATATTCGTTATATTATGGCGCCTTGGAAATCTAAGAAATGTATCTGAACTCGATGAAAATGTACGCCTAATTTGAAGAGTATTCCCGTAGCAGATTCAATTTCACTTCTTCTGACTGCCAGAAGTTGTGGAAATCACTTGTCCTCGAGCATTACCTCGGGGGATTTGCCTTGCGGGCTTTCATATTCGCTTCACATCATTTCTTTTTTATTTTAGCGCAAATGTCAAATATTCACTTTCGTTCGTAATATCGTAGACAGCATTTAGTGATTCTGTAGTCAGCATAGGCATTAGATATGGATGCAGCCTTTCCAAGTATTTCTACGATAGTTGTAAATAAGGGGGTGCCAATATTGATAAACGCAATATTTAATGAACTAACAAGTGCAATTTCAGTACTTTCCTTCATTGTAATCACCCGCCATGTCTATTGCCAAATATCAGGAAGCCGCTGGTAAGGCCTTCCCTGTTGATAACAGAGACAGAGCGCCCTACTGCGTGCAATACAGATGCCACTTAAGCAAATAGACGGCCTCGGAAGAGTTCCTTCAACTTCGGAAACAGGTCGAACTTAAGAGTACTCAGGTCTGATGAGTACAGATGATGTTCCAAGACCTTCTTCCGACCCTTCCGAAACGCTTTGATCCATCGTGCAACCGTCCTATACGGAAATGCACATTTGCCACGATTTTAATCCTCGAACGTTAATCACCTTTTTAAAACATGCTTTAGAGCGGTGAAATTGACACTCTTCATTTCAACGCCACACAGCAACAACACTCCCAACTAGATGCCCGTCAGATGCAGACTACATATCGACAACAGCGCCATCTGATCCTATTTGCGCATGCCCGATCTCCTGCGAGAGTCTGGACTACTTTATATACAATGTGAAGAAGCTGTACAGCCTCGTATCGGTGCAGTAGTGATGGCATATTCGACTCATTTTATACCGTTCACGTTACTGAATCGATACAGTGATCCGACTCACGGCTCATTAGAGTCACCGTTCATATTATATCTGTGTAGTGTGAAGTGATGCACAGCAGGAACAGCATTCATTGCTTGCTGCTGCCATCTGGTCTTCATTCTATGAACTGCATTCATATGCGTCATCCAGCTTTGAGATTCAGGTTTCAGCTGCAGCCACCTATTCACACGAAGTTTTGATGTTACAAACCCCACCTCTCCTCACCCCACAACAGTAACAGTTCCATCAAATAAATACAGTAACTTATACACAATTAGATTGAAAATATCTGTACACACAACCATCAATGATCTGTCGCCCGGGTGGCAGATTCCCTATCAACTGTTTAGTTAGTCTCTTATTAAATTATTTCAATGAACTTGGAAGTTTTACTGTATTCACGGTTTTCTTATTCAGCATCACTTTAAATAAGTTATTGCCTCACTCGCCTCATTTACTCACTCACCGCGTACACTGGTGAACACGTAATTCGATTATTGAATTCTTGTGTGATGATGTAACATACGCTCGGAGAGAATACTGAGCTCTTCTTTCCGATATAAAACAGATAATTTTGAGTGGTCGTGAAGATGACTCATAGCCATAGGGTAGGCTAAGAGCTCAATTGAATTAATTGTAGAATGTCAACTTAGTTATGATACTGTGATTCATTAAACTAATACAAATGGTATGACCTAACGGCCTACTTCCTTCCTAGCTACTTTGTGGTTAAGTTTTTACTACCTTTTTGAACACTGCAAACAAATCCAACTATTATCGTAAACCTCCTCGTAAGGAGAGAACAGTGAAACCTAGCGGGAATTATTTTCAAATGAGCTGAGAGCGAGAGACCGTTATAGGGTGCGATTCTTTCAGCTCAGTATGCTTCGGCAGCAGGGGAAGTTTTGATCGCAGCCAGTATCCAGTGTAGCGATAATGAACCGTGTGTGTGTTGTGCACCACTCAGCGAGTTAGCTCGCCGTTACTGCAATTCGATTCAGTTGACACTTGAATGAATCGATTCAGTGTTTCGAATCATACAGTCAGTGCACGCCTTACTGACAGTGATTCACCAGTGGATGGAGATATCTGTATGATTTCCAGTGATGAGTTCTGAATATCAAGAGTTACTCGTCGTCAGCCAGGCACAAGCTGTCAGTGCGCGAGTTCTTGAAAGCCACAGTTGATTGAAACAAATACTGTGTTTGAACTCTCTCCTTTCACACGAATACAAGTCGGATGCTTAGGCTGTAATAGGTAAGAGTGCAAACTTACTGAAGCAAATAACAAGTATACGCTGCCCAAACAACCGGTGTGCCATGACATTTGCATAAACAGAGGGGTCCCGGCCTATTAGAACGCCCTTAACACTCCCGCTACACTATGGAATAATTGCTAGACGACAGTTCCTACCAGGTAAGTTGTTTTAGATTCTAACCTCTAACTGCTTAACATCCGATAGCGGCCGAGTCCCGACACATTTTGTTCAATATAGTAACATTGTACAGCTAAAAGTGAAATTTCTCAACTGTATACATCACAAAGCTCTCCTTCAACACAGTACACACCACATAACAATTTATAATTACCTGATACATCTGATACACGTTCCACTCTGCTTAGGGCTCAAGTTGAAAAATGGAACAAGTAGCAGACATCTTACAATAAAACAAGCATCACTGTCACGACAGAAGTTACCAGCGGGCTGCAACAGCCAGAGGAAGGATGTGTTAAAGAAGGTCACAGGGTAGATAGGTTCTAAAGATCGTGACGACTTAAATATTTATAAATAGAGTTCGGGTGTTTAGGCAGTAATAAGTAAGAATGCAAACTAATTTCGCTATAGGAAGTGTGGTCTAGCCCGCTCTTCCTTAATGTAGTGAGAGTAACATAATTTTTAGGGTTTTTAATCGGCCGTACCCCTAATGTTTATGCAAATCTCATAACAGAACTGTTGAACGTGCTAATGTTTGCTTGTTTCTCGCTTCAATGAGTCTGCATCGTAACCTAATATACGGGCTCTATTTGTAAATGATAGGGGAAAATGATACAAAATGACGGAGATCTGAACCGATAAACCTCTATTTCTCGAGAAGAAGAAGGTTCTATGAATAGGTCTATGGCTGTGGTTTAGGTTACAATGAATGCAATCTTCTATGTAATTATTGACATTGTATTAGTGTTATATTCTGTTCACTGCCCTCGATCAACCCATGTAATACATTTTCATTACAGACTCTTATACCATTCAGCACTCAGTCTGCAAGACTGTGCCTCCTCGATATTCATTTTGCAACTATATCCGTGGCTTTGTTTAATTCTCTTCTTATCTATAAATTATTATAAACTGAGTCTAACAATCATTCCCTTGGTCTTCCTCTTGTAGGTAGCATATACATCTCCATCAATCTCACGTGAACCCCACCACTGACACCAATTTATACCTAAGATAGCCATTCACCCGCTGTTGAATAGACTGGGTTCCAAGTTCTCTTTCCCAGACACGTATAGGCACTAACTAGGGAGAGAGTTTCATGAGTAACGAATCGATGAATGGATTATTCTATAATTGAATTGTGTACAAGCATGAATGAATGAATTAATTAATACGCTACTTTCTCAGTCACGAAGAGCTACTAACTGGAGAGAGTGCATTAATTAATTAATTAATGCCTTGAGGAATTCCCCTCCTAATAATTACAGAATCAGATAAAGCTTCACCTACTCTAATTTTCAGAGTTCTGTTTTCTAGAGATACAGCCACCCATTCCGTCACCTTTTTGTCTAGCCCTCATTTTTACCAGTAGTCTACCATGATCTAACCTGCCAAATGCCTCACCTGTGCTGTACAGTATCTGAGTGAGTGGATTATGCAATAGCCACATGACCTAGTGATGCCATGCTCTCAGTCAGTCTGCGATAAGCCTCCGTAGAGCGCAAAGCCTGATTGCATTTTGTACAGCTGTAATCGATCGACTTAATGCGTTCCTTAGCTCCTGAATGAAACGTTGAACAGCGTATTTTCGTGGGCTGTGTACTTTTAAATGTAACTCGCACAGAAAATTTCAAGATTCATGAGGATGAATTGCAAAGAGTGAATCCATTATCCATTCGTGTAAATTGATGGGTTTTCAGCGGGCGTACGGGAACAGTGTGACGGCGACCCAGCTCTCGTTTACCGACCGCGGCATGCGGGAAGTACGGCAACTCTTGCTGGACTCACTCTATACTACTATCCTGAAATAATCTCTCTGTTCTAGTTTCAATTCCCACCCTGGCATTCAATCCACCCATATTTCCCTCCCGTATATCAAAGCTGGCCGAGAAACTGACCTATGTAACGACCATTTTCTATTCCTCACAGAAAACAGTTGATCGCAAATGCGAGATCACTGCATTAGCTTTACCACACTTTGATTCGTATTCACTTATCCTGGGAAAATATACTCTACATCCCAAATACTTGAAATGTTTCAACTATTTCATATTTGAATCCCCTGCCTGGAATTCAGTCCTCTTTGGCCCAATGCACAAACAAGTGTTGACGGGAGGAGAGGCGATGAAACTGAGTATAATCTGCACAAAACGTGTCACCAAGAGATGCAGAACCGGACAGGAAACGGCTAGTTTTCACGTGGTCTCTTTCAAAATGTTTTCGAATGATGAAAGTGACAAAGAAGTTCTAGATCTTATTGTCTTATCAAACTTGAAGAGGCAGAGGAAGTTTTTGATTCACCCTTTGTGGTATGCAAAAAATAAGGCAAGAGTGGAACATTTTACTTCATTATATTAATAATAATGATGATGATAATAATAATAATAAAAATAATAATAATAATAATCGTGTGGTATCAGCTACCGTGTGCAGACATTTTAATTTTATTCCATCTGGCTGTCTGCTCGTCAATTTCAACGTTCCGTTTTACCCTACGCCTACTAGATGACAGAGTATACCGAATTTCTCGTGGGCGTCTATTGCTGAGTTTGACGTAATGACAGAGGTAGAAATGTATGCGGATATGTTTCAAAACCCCTATAAGGTGTTCTGTGAGTGTTAGTACCGAGTTCGAGCATTGGTAAGGGATAGTCTCACGGAAAGGTAGGCTCTTGCACCACACTGAAGAAGGGATAGACTCGAGAAGTGAGGGACTAGCGCCTGCGATTCGTCACCTCATAGGCTCTACTGTTTACATTGAGAGGCGAGAAAACTTGCGTTTCCTGGCTCTAATTATTTAAGTCTTGCACATTGCTTCTTAATCATCGAAATTTAAGTAGTGAAAACTATGAAAGTGTATGATTGAAAAGAAGAGGAGGAGGTGAGGAGTGCCCCAATTGATAGGCAAAACTTCTTGCATGACAGCGATGGATTTTATAACCAATTCATCAAAGGATTATAGAGTAAAATATAAAATAAAAGGATTTTGTCGTGGTTGAACAAACGTTTGATCCCTCCAAAGGACGTCTCCAACATCATCGATTCTCTTCCCACGTTTTGTCGTCAGAAGCATCGCAACATGCACACGCTTTGAAGTTCAGACGTCATCGCGTTTCTTGTATCATCTCTGAAAAAAGAAAAATATAAATCAATAATACAGCTACGCTTAAAATATACAGGATGATAATGCCAGAAGAGATGATACAACTTCTTAGAATGCAACAGTTTCATACAATATGCCATTTATAATAAACAAAAATGTTGAATACATTTTCCTATTTTACCTCCAATGTTGTTTTACAATACAATATGATGCTTTATTGTAATTTTTTCCTAAAATCGTGAAAGAAGGATACACTCGAACAACTTTAGAGAAGATTAAAGAATGGGCTAAGAATAATAAAGACCAAGACATTAATATATTAAACATATTACTTAGTATGTAGGATGCAGATGAAGAGTTGAATCCTAGTCTATGGAGTGATACGTACATAGACTGTTATACCTTTCAGAGTTCAATCTGCAAGCCTCTGTGAATTTTTTTAAAAACACCGCCAAAATCCTATATTTGTAACTAGCATTGTGGCCTAGTCTATTTCTATATCTCTTATCTTTGAATTATCAGAAGCTGAGTCTGCCTGAGTGTCCATTATTCTCCTAGGTAACCTACTCTCCTCCATTCGTTTCACATGACCTCGACACCGAAGGCGGTTTATGCGTACAGCTCCATTCATTGAGTTAATTCCTATCTTAGACTTTACTTCCTCACCCGTAGTACCCTCCTGCCATTGTTCCAACACGTTTCTACCAGCCATCATTCTCACTAGTTTTATATCTATTACTTCTGTTGTTGTTTGAGTCAACAGTCCATTGACGAGTTTGACGCAGCTCTTCATGCAACCTTTTCATTTGTACGTAACTTCTACATCCTAATCTGCTCTAATCTGCTTGTCATATTCATACCTTGGTCTACCCCTACCGTTCTTACCCCCTACACTTCCCTCAAAAACCAACTGAACAAGACCTGGATGTCTTAAGATGTGTCCTATCATTCTATCTCTTCTTGTCGTCAAATTCAGCCAAATCGATTTCCTCTTACCAATTCGCTTCATTATCTCCTCATTCGTGATTCTATCTACTCACCTCACCTTCAGCATTATTCTGCAACACCACATTTCAAAAGCTTCTATTCTCCTTCTTTCTGAGCTAGTTATCGTCCATATTTCACTTACATACTATGTCACACTTCATACGAAATTCTTCAAAAATTACTTTCTAATTTCTTTTCTTAAGAAAGGCTTTCCTTGCCTTCCTCCTCACTTCTTCCACCGTTATTTATTCCACTACCCAAGTAACAATATTCATCTACTTCCCTTCAAACTTCATCTCCTAATTTAATATTTTCTTTATCACCTGACTTCGTTCGACTGCACTCCATTACTACCATTTTGGACTTATTTATTTTCATCTTGAACTTCTTCTCCAAGACTCTGTCCATAACATTCAGCTATTTCTCTTCTGTTCTCTATTACTTCTAACCTATGAATAAGATATCTCGAGTCCGCCCAGCTTTCACTCCCGTAAAACAAACTTGGTCTGAAAAGAGACCGGTGTAAAAATAGTTTCGTCCGGGAGCTCACTTCCTTCTTACAGAATACTGTCGACATTTTTTGAAGTTGTAGGCCTAACTCTTTACTGTATCCGGTCAATAAACATAAATAACTTATTTCTTACAAAGTAAATTCAAAATGACGTGGATTTCTATCCAGTTTCTTTCATTATATTCTGCCTCCATTTCAAACTCGTGTATTCGCGCAGTGATCGAGAATGACCGGGAGAACTTAACTCAACCTTCACGGCTTGTAACGTAACTACAGCGTCACTATGACTGAATTTTTATTATTATTCTAATATTGTTTACACAATGGCAGGTTGATTAGCACTAATCTCGCACTTCATTGTCCTGTTTTATACACTTACGCATTTATATACAATATATACTTAAGCGTTTAAGAAGGGACACGATACATTGAACAAGAAACGTGCTGATCGCAACTGCGAGCTCAATGTTTTAGCTTTACTGCACCTTGATTAAACCTCACTTACTGTACTACCATCCTGAGAGAATACACTGGACTGGTAAGGGAACAAACTGAACACTGTTTTGAAGTTGGAATATGCAATCCGTGTGTAACACTACATTCCACGCTGCTGGTTTAGCAAACAAGCACAATATTCATGCCGGAAACGACCATTTCACACACCATAAGTTGTGTAAATAAATGCTCTATTATTATAGTGTTTTAAAATTACTGCATTAAAAGTTTACGTAAATATTCTAGTGACTTTTAAAATATTCCGGTCGCAGACTGAAGGGAGATAAATCCAGCATGCAACGCGCCGCACACAGTGATTAAGAACACACAAACAACAAAAAGCTTTCTACAAAAATAAGGGAGGATAAGTCGCCGCTTGGGGGAATTATTTAACATGTGGCGTAGTGGGCGTGGTGCTGTCCTGTAAAGGGATTAGTCTAACCGGCTGAACTTAGCTGTCAGACGAGCAGAAACGAATGTTATTTAATATTTCTGGTCCAGGTGAGTTTTCATGCAGCAGAAGATATCATGTATGTCAAGCACAGTACTGTACAGCCCGGATCTACAGCGAAAAACAAGTATATACTAGCAAGGACAACACTTGTGCTATGAGATTTGCATAAGCATTAGCGGTCCGGACTATTATAACCACTAGAAGTTATGTTACTCTCGCTACATTACAGCGGAGCGGGCTATATATAGTGTAGGATACAGCTCTTTAGTCCACAGGTGAGAATTCGAATGAAGTATGAATTAAACACGGTTATTTTCGCTTTTTGGGCTATTTTATCTGCCACACTCCATTTCTCACTTGTAAATAAAATTGAAAAGTTCTTTGAGTCCTATTCTTTCTTATTTTATTGTATTTTATTGCGTTATCGTTTGAACTGCTACTTCCAAGGTATTTGAAGTTCGAAACAGATTCTTATCGAGTTCTCTCCCGGCATTTGTATAAGAGTGAAAATGAGAATCCACTGCAAAACATTCTCCGGACAGCCGATAGTAGGCTTGGAACCGGAATGCAGGGCTCTGCTCTATAGCCGAAGTATTAACACGCGTGGCCACTCCGATCAGTCGAAAAACCAGACCAATGTAAAGGTAGTTTAATCACTAATCATACTGCGACAAAAATTCATGCCTTTAATCCAATGCAGGACAATCAGGACGATGTATGGGATATTTTGATCTCAATTCAAAGGACGTTGAAGACTAACGGATCCCATACGATGGGACAAATCCGAGGAAAGACGAAGACTTCATTTTTTCTTTAATTTTGCTTTACGTCGCACCGAAATAAATAGGTCTTTAGGCGACAATGATATGGCAAGACTGGGATTGGGTAAGTAGCAGTCGTGGCATTAATTAAGCAAAAGCCCCAGAATTCGCCTGCTGTGGAAACGGAAGACCACGGCAAACCAACTTAAGATCTGCCGACGATGAGATCCGAGCCCAAGGTAACAGCTACGAGACACTAACCGCACAGCCGACTCGCTCGGTAAAGAGGACTCCACTTTTCAGTAAAGTCTCCCATTAAGATATTAATTTACTATTAAATTCAGCCATGATCCAACTCATTACATTGTGAACGGAAGGACAATAATTAACCTACTGCGCCACTGAGCTAGCTCAGTTCATGATACAGAGTCCGGATTTTTATACAGTAATATATTAGATTGTAAACTTACTGAAGCGAGTAACAAGTATAGGCTATACTGCAGAACGGTTATGTTATGAGTCTTGCATAAATTTTAGGGGTACGTTACATTGGAACCCCTAGAATTTATGTTACTCTTGCTACATAACGAAAGAACGGGCTAGTCTATAATTCCTAATAACTAAATTAGTTTGCATTCTAACCTATTAGCGGAGTCAGGACCCGCGGTGTAGAGGGCAACGCGTCCGCCTGTCACCCGGCGGCCCCGGGTTCGATTCCCGGCCGGGTCAGGGGTTTTTAATTGTAAATAATTAATATCCCTGGCCCGGGGACTGGGTGTTTGTGTCGTCCTTAACGTTCCTTTCCTTCAACACACTACACTTCCGCAATTCCAATTACACGCAGGTTCATATCATATGGTGCAAGTAGTGATAAAAGATCTCTAGAGGTCGACCCCATGAACAAATATCATTTTTCTTAAAATCTATCAGCGGAGTCTACTCGTGAAAAGTTTCCTCTGGAATGGCAGCATATCACGAAATTCCATTACGTCTCCAAGGTGAGTGGGTTCAATCCACAACGGCCTTCCTCAATCTGTTTATAAGCAAGTCTCATGGAACAGGATACAGCACAGAACTTTGCCTCATCACCTAGTTTCACGAGTTCGACAAGTATAATGACATTCACTTCCCTCGTGTATTGATCCAGTGGAGAGCCTGGCCATAGCGATGCATTCAAAACAGAGCTTGTGCCCCAAATCACACCTTCTCTCACAGCGGAATGGGTAAACACGCCGTAACACGGATGTGTTCCTGGGTTCGAATTAGCGTCTTCAATTTCCTACATCATTGTAACCATGGTAACCAGTGTTGGTCTATGTACACGAGTTCAGTAACGCCATCTTCTCACTGTGCAGCGCTTTCTTCTTGTAACTAAGAGCTTGAGAAAATCTCGTATCAAGTGAACCACGTTTTGCTACTGAGTCCAGAATCATACGCCGAAAAAAACCATATTCCTTGCAATTCACTCTAAAATTATTGAAAATGAAAAGAAATAAAGTAAAATTATCCGGAAAATTCATGGTCTCACGAGAGAAAAATGGAATGTGGATTAAGAGGAGAACAGAGGACCTCTAGTCATTAACTGACAGGTTCACTGATGCCGTATGCAAGAGACGCCAGAAATTATATATATAGAATTGACAGCGACAGATTCACCAAAAGATTATTTAAAGTAATCAACTCAATGAAGGTCAAATAAACTGAATAGATGATTCTTTTTTACAATTTGCTTTACGTCGCACCGACCCGGCTCACTTGTCCGTTAGTTCAGAGCGCTCAGAAGTGAGAAGGTTTGGCAACTCCAAGCAACTCGATCCGGCCAGCAGGCTTATCTCCATGGCAACCATACCCCCTGCTCTCTTCTTCCCACTCAGGTAGGTAGTAAAAGCATATCCTTCCCTAAGAACTGTCAGAATGCATCTTTCGATAATACGACCATAGTCAGACCTATAGTAACATATAGTCTACCTGCCTGGCACCCTATCACTGCAGCTAACCTCACAAACTAGAAGTAATCTAACGCCCCGCTGGGCAATTAATTAACAAGAACATTTGCCGTCAATCGCCATTCACCTTTGACCATTCCCTCGACTCTCCTTATCCTACAGATCCGTCCGTAGAGGCAAAGGGGTGTGTCTGCGCGAACTGAGTTTTACAAACTAAGTTCCTTTGCTCTTTCAGCGCGGCTTTGGAACTATCTTCCCGCCAGCACTAAATGTAAAAATGTAAATAGAGTTAAATGTTATGATAGGAATCACATGCGGTGAGAAAATGCATGTGAATATGTGGAAGAACGAAGTAGGGAGTGAGCGGTTGTGTAGGTGAGAAATATGTATACAATATACTTCGTTACTTTACCTGTAAATAGTGTACATGACTGTTTTACTATAGGATTTAGGTAATTATTCCAAAGGTCAGGGGACACTATGTTAGGGAACTTGTAATTTTCCCCTCGCCTTCAATACAGTAAAGGTTTATGGTAAATGAATGAATGAATGAATGAAAAACAAGAAAGGAAAATCTTCAGAAAAACCTTAGGAGCAAAATGCGAAAAAGAAATTTGGATGAAAAAGAAATCACATGAAATATATCAAGTTACAGATACAACCAGGGAAGTGCGATTACAATTTGATGGTCACTTATCAAGAATTGATAATAACAGGCTCACAAAGAAAATTGTAAACTTAGCCTTGTCAATGAAAAATTACGATAATTATCTAAAATAAATGAGTGAAGACCTAAATTAAATTTAAATAATATATAAACCATTCAAGATACAATAAACAAATTCACAAACACAAATTTTTTATAAAGCCCACCCGACTAAATAAAGGATGGACTGACCAGATTAAAAAAGGAACACAGCAAGAGGACGAAGTGATACTTGGAAGAGAAGGACAAAAACTAAAATAGTACTCATAAATTCAAACACGCGCCTTATTGGGCATAATAAATCGTTTGTTCAGATCTCTAGTGATAATAATATGGATTCTGCTGTTCATAGTATTGTGGGCAGCCGCTTTGAAGGGGAAAGTAAAATAACTCTAACTATAAAAATACAGACAGACATTGCAGTCGCGCGTTACAAACTGCATTTAAACGTCACTCGCTCCAGTTCTAGGGCACCATTATGGGGTCTCCACTGCTTCTACAAACAATAACACTAGAGTGCATGGAGACCGTTTCCAAGTTTCTTGGCCAGTTTCTGAACGAACACTTTAGCTCCATTACATAACCGTAGCTCCGGAGTATTGCTTCCTAAGTACTCCTTAAGTCATACATATTTTCTTGAAAAAGATAGAACTTTTAAAAAGAATTATCCTTCATGTTTATTCAGGGAAGTTTTTGATTACAGATTTAACCATTCATACAAACAGGATGAGTGGCTCAAATGGTAGAGCACTGGTTGTTCAGTTCGGCGGTATTTGAAGCCCAGTTCCAGTAGGTTTACTAGCATTTAAAAGAACACCTGCGTGACAAAATTCCTGCACTTCATCATCTCTGGAAATAGTAATTGTTAGGAGGACAGTAGTAGTTGCTTTTTAACGCACCGACACAGATAGGTATTACGATGACGATGGGACAGGAAGGGGCTAGGAGTAAGAAGGAAGCGACCGTGGCCTTGATTAAGGTACAGCCCAGTATTCGCCCGGTGAAGAAATGAAAACCACGGAAAACTATTTTCAGGGCTGCCAACAGCGGGGTTGGATCCCATTATATCCTGACTGCAAGCCAATAGCTACATGACCGAAAATTCTCAGCCCATTGCTTGGTATTAATATTATGCGTGAATGTTCCCTTTCGGGGCTTTATTTATGATTTCGGAGGATCCAGGATGCCTGTGTCTGTTCACTAAAGATCATCCTCCTTTCTTCCGTCCACTTGGTACCTGCTCTTTTTGGTACTTCATTCTCTGGAGTAACTTCCCACTTGTCAAATTCGATTCAAAATTTCTTCAGGTTGAATTTGTGCGTTCTTCCTGCCCGCTTTTATTTCTTGTGTCAAAGGGAAATTCTTCAGTTCATCAACTCTTTCAAGAATTTGGTGGGTTATTCTGGTTTCTGGAAGATTCTTAACATGTCCATAAAACTTTAGTCCTCTTTTCCTGAGGTCTGTCGCAATATAAGATCATTTTTCTGTGGATTTCCGGATTTGGAGGCGGTACCCTTCTTCAGTGTGTCTTAGTCCTAACATTTTTCTCATGATTTTTCGCTCCTTTTTGAGCTCGCCCTTTTTATGAAGAGTTAGAGTTCCCTTGTAGATAAAGCCTCAGGTTTGATTACAGTATTGTAATGCTTAACCTTAACGTGGGGAGACACACATATTTTTTGAGGATTTATCCCTTTCTCCCATATGCTCTTAGACACGGTTGTTTTGGGCTACTTTTTCTTGTCCGGATGGTTCGAGGATTTCACGCAGGTATTTAAAGTGAGGGACTCTGTTGATGTGTCCTTGTTTTGTATTGAGACTATGGATGTCTAGTTTTGAACAGAAAAATTCAGTTTTCTGGAAGGAGATATGAAGTCTGACCTTTTTGGCACATTCTTGGAGAATTTCAACTTGCTTTATCACTGTTACTTCATCGCTGGACAGAAGAGCCAGGTCATCCGCGAAGGCTAAGCATGGAATTTCAAACTTGATTTTTGTATCCCAATGTTTACTGTATTCCAGCTATTTTGCGCTTTCAGTTCTTTTACCCATTACCCCTCATCACCTTCTCTAGGACGAGGTCGAAGATGAGGGGTGGCAATCCATCTCCTTGCCGGACACCAGTTTTTATCAGGAATCAGGAATATGATGATGATTATTATCATCATCCAATTTTTTCTGCAGTAAAAGGTCAGATTGCAAACTTTCTGAAGCGAGCAACAAGTATAGTCTATACTGCACAACGGTTGTGGCATGAGCTTTGCCTCAACATTCCGGATACTGCACATCAGAACTCCTACAGTCTATGCTACTCTCGTTTCATAACGCAAGAACGGGATAGTCGACATTTAGTAATAAGGAAATTGCAGTAGTTTTCATTCTGACTTATTACTACATGAAAATTCGGATTATTATTATTATTATCATTATTATTATTATTATTATTATTATTATTATTATTATTATTATTATTATTATTATTATTTCACATAACTCTTAAAGAGTTAGGATTCCGAAAACCTGTTTTCGCTTTCAGCAATTTTCCCAGGGACTCAATCAAACATTCCAGGTTGTCAATATCTGCTGAGATAACGGCATTAATTTAGTTTCTTAAATCAAATATTTAATACAGACATGAACGCTAAATATTCAATTGTTCGTTATTTTTTAATTCTAACAAAAACATACTTCACGAAAAAATGAAGTGAATCCAGACACACTTAATTTGCCAGCCATAAGGAATGAATTAACAACCTGGCGACCAAGTGAACATCTTCCTCTTCTTGTAACAGATAGATATTCAGGTTACTTTGTCCGTAATTACACTATGATAGCTTTCTATGATTTGAATAATGCTATAACTAAGAGGTGAAGGATTAAAGGATAACTCCCAAGTCTTCCCAGTCAAAAGATCACAGCACTTTCGTAACAATAATTATTAGTCGGAAATCTGCTTCTTTCCTTTGACCTTTTACATTTCTCGCAACCATACACTAATTACGATCTTACCAAAGACTAATACGTCCTCTCCTCTACATCGTTTTCACAATTTCTAAACAGTCTCATACTATATGAAGAGGTCTGTAATCTTTAATTACAACCTTGTTGAAGAGATTATCCCTAGGCACTTACAGATATGCCTATAAGGAAATTTCACCCCATCAACAGAGTAATTAAAACTGAGAGGACTTTTCCTCTTGGCGAAACTTACAACCTTACTTTTCATCATGTTTACTATCATACCATTGTCCACTGTCCATTGTCTTTCAGTAGTCGTTCACAGCATAACATCACACGCAATTAGCTTTATCACCGATTACAATGCTTTATACTCATCTCATATACAACAAAATAATATGGTCCAATAATACCAATCTGTAGAACCTCCTTCTAAGATGTTACCGTATCAGATAATACCTCACCTACTCAATTTCCCTGAGTTCTATTTTGTAGAAATTTAGCCACCCATCCAAGCCACTCATTTTCGCCGGCAGTCTCCCATGACCTACGCAATCAAAGGCTTTGGATAGATCAACAGCAATATAGTCCTTTTCAACTTCTAACTATATCTTGCTGAAATCCAACAATCTGAGCGGCGCAGGAATAACCTTTCCTAAACCCGAACTACCGTCTATTAAACCAGCGAGTAATTTTGCAAACAGGTCTAATATAATTAAAAGGAATACTTTCCCAACTTGTTGAAGTACTGCATCTTGTCAGGTATGGGGGATGAATGTATATTTACTAATTCTAAGCAAATCGTTAATCTTTGATGAGCATGAGTTCCAAACACTCTACTTTTTTCTCAGCTGGGACAGTAGATGGGGCTCCAGTTATGCGGGACTCGCCTCCCGGCGCTCGGCTGCCTAATTATGAGACGCTCACGATAAGACCTGTGACATTGTTGATTTTGAATATTTTGGATGTCTCTATAATGCAATTTGCATCATTTGGTCCATTTATTTTTCATATCGATCTGTTGCGAAATTTGTCGTATATCTTAACACCTCAGTTTCCTCAGATATTCACTATTCTCTTTCTTCACCACATATTTGCAGAATTCACTGACACCTCACTTTCTTGCTACCAAACTAGAGTCCAGAACTACAATAATTGTTGGGCACGCGGCACGGCGAATTTTAGTATTTCAAGATAACGGCACTATGACGTCATACAGACGTCAGACTCACATTGATAGGCACACTGATCGTTCCTCCTTATAATGGAACATTGTACACAGTTGTCTAGAAGTTGCTTCGGTTTGTATGCCCTCACTTTTTTGCAACTCTCACTACACCACGTTATGGTACCGAAGCTATACATCTATTGACCACATTGACCTATGTCCCAGAATTGGGGGTATCCGAAAATGTATGTGACGAAAGAGTGTCATGAAACAAAATATGTGACGGGATGTTACCTAGCAACAGTACCTTGAAAGCCACACAGGCCGTGGAACTGAATGTCAAGCCATCCAACCATACTTCACCTAACAGCCTGCAAGATGACATCGACCATCTGTACTCTAAAGACCCCCTTTGATATGTCACTCAGTCATGGCCATCCATCAATACTTCACATCACAGCTTGCAAGATGGCATCCACCATTCGAACTTTAAAGAGCACCTTTGATTACGAGTCTTTCAGTCAAGCCCATCCATCAACACTTCACATCACAGCTTGCAAGATGACATCGACCACCTGTACTCTAAAGACCACCTTTGAATCCCTCAATCATGGTCATCCATCATTAATTCACATCACAGCCTGCAAGATGAGATCGACCATCTGAACTCTAAAGACCACCTTTGATAATATGTCTCTCAGTCATGGTCATCCATCATTACTTCACATCACAGCCTGCAAGATGAGATCGACCATCTGTACTCTAACGCCCGTCTTTGATAATGAATCTCTCAGTCATGGCCATCCATCAATACTTCACATCACATCCTGCAAGATCACATCGACCATCTGTAATCTAACGCCCGTCTTTGATAATGAATCTCTCAGTCATGGCCATCCATCAATACTTCACATCACAGCCTGCAAGATGACATCGACCTTCTGTACTCTAATGCCCCTCTTTGATAATATACACTGACTGACAGAGCAAATGCAACACCAAGAAGGAGTGGTTCGAAAGGGATGAAAGTTGGGGAAAAAACAGAGACGGCACGGACGAATAATTGATGTTTATTTCAAACCGATATGCAGGTTACACAATGCGCACGGCATCGACTCAGTAGGATGTAGGACCACCGCGAGCGGCGATGCACGCAGAAACACGTCGAGGTACAGAGTCAATAAGAGTGCAGATGGTGTCCTGAGGGATGGTTCTCCATTCTCTGTCAACCATTTGCCACAGTTGGTCGTCCGTACGAGGCTGGGGCAGAGTTTGCAAACGGCGTCCAATGAGATCCCACACGTGTTCGATTGGTGAGAGATCCGGAGAGTACGCTGGCCACGGAAGCATCTGTACACCTCGTAGAGCCTGTTGGGAGATGCGAGCAGTGTGTGGGCGGGCATCATCCTGCTGAAACAGAGCATTGGGCAGCCCCTGAAGGTACGGGAGTGCCACCGACCGCAGCACATGCTGCACGTAGTGGTGGGCATTTAACGTGCCTTGAATACGCACTAGAGGTGACGTGGAATCATACGCAATAGCGCCCCAAACCATGATGCCGCGTTGTCTAGCGGTAGGGCGCTCCACAGTTACTGCCGGATTTGACCTTTCTCCACGCCGACGCCACACTCGTCTGCGGTGACTATCACTGACAGAACAGAAGCGTGACTCATCGGAGAACACGACGTTCCGCCATTCCCTCATCCAAGTCGCTCTAGCCCGGCACCATGCCAGGCGTGCACGTCTATGCTGTGGAGTCAATGGTAGTCTTCTGAGTGGACGCCGGGAGTGCAGGCCTCCTTCAACCAATCGACGGGAAATTGTTCTGGTCGATATTGGAACAGCCAGGGTGTCTTGCACATGCTGAAGAATGGCGGTTGACGTGGCGTGCGGGGCTGCCACCGCTTGGCGGGGGATGCGCCGATCCTCGCGTGCTGACGTCACTCGGGCTGCGCCTGGACCCCTCGCACGTGCCACATGTCCCTGCGCCAACCATCTTCGCCACAGGCGCTGCACCGTGGACACATCCCTATGGGTATCGGCTGCGATTTGACGAAGCGATCAAACTGCCCTTCTCAGCCCGATCACCATACCCCTCGTAAAGTCGTCTGTCTGCTGGAAATGCCTCCGTTGACGGCGGCCTGGCATTCTTAGCTATACACGTGTCCTGTGGCACACGACAACACGTTCTACAATGACTGTCGGCTGAGAAATCACGGTACGAAGTAGGCCATTCGCCAACGCCGTGTCCCATTTATCGTTCGCTACGTGCGCAGCACAGCGGCGCATTTCACATCATGAGCATACCTCATTGACGTCAGTGTACCCTGCAATTGGCATAAAGTTCTGACCACTCCTTCTTGGTGTTGCATTTGCTCTGTCAGTCAGTGTACTTCTGAGTCATTGTCATCAATTACTTTTTCACATCACAGCCTGCAAGACAACATCGACCATCTGTTCACTAATGCCCCTCTTTCATAACATGTCTCTCAGTCACGGTCATCCTTCAATATTTCACGTCACAACTTGCACCTTAACATCGGCCATCTATAATCTAGCGCCCCATTTTAAAATATGTTTCTACGTCAATGCCATCCATCAATACTTCACATCACAGCCTGCAAGATGATATCGACCATCTGTACTCTTTAATAATATGTCTCTCAGTCATGGTCATCCATCAATACTTCACATCACAGTCTGCTCGGTTGCTAGGTAACACCACATCACAGTCTGCGCGGTTGCTAGGTAACACCACATCACAGATAATATTTAAGACATATTTATGACCATTTTATTTCCCCAAAGGGAAATTCAATATGACAGTTTTTCTACGTCAGAACTTATAATTACTCCTCGGTGTAACTTGATAATAAGGCTCATAGTTCCTAATGGAGGTGTAGCCATCGCGTGTAACAGGATGCAGGTTACGTAACTGAAGCCGATCGAATATTACCCATTAAGTCTTCTACGGAAAAAAAAAACGGGGCTGCATGTTTGTTGTTCTAGCCACAGGCTGTGTAAGCGAAGACTTGCATAATAGAGCAACAGCTACTCTTTGTCATAAAGTGCACAATGTGGGTTAAATATGTCTCCCAATAGTTGACCGTGAAAGGTAACGGGCTGTTGTAGCACGTGAATATAATAACCACGATCCTGCAAAACAGTGATAATTACCCGATATCAGTCTTGTTCAACTATAATTAATAGACTGTAATGACTAGAGCCCGGTTTTTTATGCATTAATAGGTTAGATTGCAAACTTACTGAAGCTAGTAGCAAGTTTAGTCTACCTTCACAACGTCTTTGCTATGGGTTTTGCATAGATATTAGGGATACGGCCCATCAGAACCCCTATAATTTATGTTACTCCTGCTACATTATGGAAGAGCGGGTGGCCGACACTTCCTACTAACCAAATTAGTTTGCAGTCTAACCTGTTACTGCATAAAAGTCCGGGCTTTAGTAATGACACTCCACTATCAGTTATGGCTTCGTGTTAGTAACACACGGGAGCGTGCAAGACACTACGATGATACTTAAAGTTTAGAGTCATGGTCACCTGTAACTAACAACGTCCAGCTTTCATAACCGTGTCAGAGATAAGGCAAGGCCTCCTATAACTGACAAGCTGAAGCCTGCAGTCGATGACAATTGAAGGTCAGCCTTCATTTTATTTATTTTAATGTTGAAAACAGTTCTTATCAGAAAAAACAGGGGTTTCCATGCTATGAAAAACGTAAAATTGAGCAATTTCCTCAATTGTGCCAAAAGTTGAAGGGCTAAATTTCAAAAATCACTTCCAGCCTAAATACAGTTCCGGGAAAACAGCCTAAAATCGCTTGTCTTTGTTCGCCTCCTTTTTTATTCAAATCTCCGCTAAATTAACTTATTTACATAAATATTTATGAAATGTATTCCTTGGTTGAATACCACACGTGTGTTGTTTTTTTTTGTTTTTTTTTTGTTTTTTAATGTCTACAACGAATGTAGTTATAAGGGCATAAGAGAGACTCTGCATTGACTCACATTAGAGCTCGTAGTGGTAGAAAAAGGTAAAATGCTAATCCTTCTTTACAAGTTATTGTACTTCGCGCCGACACAGACAGGCCTTATGGTGACGATGGGATAGGAAAGAGTTAGAAGTGAGACGGACATCAGGCAATGTTAATTATGATAATAAACGAGGTTAAAAGCAGGTTGTGAGTTTCACAAATAGGAAAAGTCCTCTCAGTTTTAATTACTTCGTTGATGGGGGGTAAAAGTTCATTTTGGGAATTACTGAAAGTCCCTAGGTGTTAATACAAGGAAGAATCTTCATTGGGGTAATCACATAAATGGGATTTTAAATAAAGGGTACAAATCTCTGCACATGGTTATGAGAGGTTGTAGTAAGAATGTAAAGGAACGGTCATGAAAGTCTCTGGTAAGACCCCAACTAGAGTATGGTTCCAGTGTACGGGACCCTCACCAGGATTACTTGATTCAAGAAATGGAAAAAGTCTAAAGAAAAGCAGCTCGATTTGTTTTGGGTGATATCAGACAGAGGAGTAGCGATACAAAATTGTTGCAAAGTTTGGGCTGGAAAGACTTGGGAGAAAGGAGACGAGCTGCTCGAATAAGTGGTATATTCCGAGCTGTCACTGGAGAGATGGCATGCAATGGCATTAGTAGACGAATAAGTTTGAGTGGTGTCTCTAAAAGTAGGAAATATCAATATACGAAGAAAAAATGGAATTCAAGAGGACAAACTGGGGCAAATATTCGTTTTCGGGAAGGGGAATTAGGGATTGGAATAACTTATCAAGGGAGATGTTCAATAAATTTCCAATTTCTTTGAAATTATTTTAGAAGAGACTAGGAAAACAACAGATAGGGAATCCGTCACTTGGGTGACTGCCGCAAAGGCAGATCAGTTGTGATTGAAGTGGCCGTGCTTTTAATTTAGGTGCAGCCCCAGCATTTTCCTGGTGTGAAAATGGGAAACCACCGAAAACTATCTTCAGGGCTACCGACAGTGGGGTTCGAACCCACTATATCCCGAGCTTGGTAACTGCTAATCTAATCGACCGTATACCGATGATTAAGAAAAGGATTGTAATTTTTAGGAATACATAAAGAATATTTTCTCATACTTTCTTTACCTAAAATTCGTAGCTCACATCTCTAGGATGTTTTCGACATTGAGTTGCTTGCCTGAAAGGCTAGAACTGTGGATTTTTTGTTTCCCTTATGTTCTACAATGGATCGCGTTAAGCCTCATTCTTCTCTGGTTCTGCTTCTTCGATCATCAGAATATGTCTTCGTCCTTTCGGAATGGACGTCTTTACGTTATTGCGACCAGTTGTTCTCAGTCTGCTTCCTATTCGTGTGATCTTCGTTGATCGTTTTACTTCAGAATGCCATACATTAGTTGATGGTCATCCTATAATAATCTGCATTCTGTCGTATGTTCATTTCCTCCATGTCCTCCTTTACTCCTTAAGGCAACCGGGAACTGTGAAACGGTAGATAAATGTAACTTCCAATGTTTAATTCCATATCTCATACACTAAAAGAGGTATTTCCTTGAACTGATATATTCAGAATACATTCATCATTATTTCGGCAGAATACGAAGCTTTTGTGTTTGTCAGAAAGAACATTATAAAAATACTATTTTTAGAAAAATATTGTTAAAAATTCCCTCAACTTATTCTGAGAAAATACTCAAATAATATCCAATAAACTTTGCATGCATAACATAGAAACCTTTTTTTTTGATCTCCTGAAGTAAAATTATTGTCTTATTCCTGACAGGAGTTGAGAAATTATTATTTTTGTATCCTAGTTGAAAACTGAAAGTTTCTGTAAAATTTCCAGTGCTCTTTAAGCTAGCCCTCATGAACTAATCAAGATATCTGATTACGTTTACTTCCACAAGTAGATATGTATAGTTTCTAATAAACTGCCAAGTTTCAAATACATTGATATGATAGGAGAAAAAGGTACACAAAGTTTCAAAACATTTGACTTGGGAAAAATCCAGTTTCATATTCAACGTGCAGAGTTATGTTTGAACCTAATTTAATTAGCTCAAATATAACTTCAATACAATAATTGATACCCCTAAATCTTGTCCGCCTCAGTAGCGTAACGGTTAGTATTATTAACTGCCGCCCTCGGGGGCCTAGGTTCGATTCCCGGTACTGCCAGAAATTTAAGAATGGCAGGAGGGCTGGTACGTGGTTGAAATGGTACATCATAGCTCACCTCCATTGGGGGTGTACCTGAAAAGAGCTGCACATTTGCATATTTTTAAGCTCAAATACGAAAGTTGACACTTTTGAGCCTATCACACTTCCCGGTTACCTTAAGCCAATTAATTTGTGTCTTACTTCCCTCCGGTAGAATTCGCTTGATTTGATTTTTAAATAATGTTTTTATTTTTCTGTCTTCTTGTATAATTTTGCATTTGGTCGCAGTCGAAATTCTTGTCCCACTTTCCTAGGCCCTAGTATTTTCCTCAGAATTGTTCTCCCCTTTCTCTCAATGATTCCTGGCTTTATGTCTGAGTTTTGATTTCTTTACATAAGTTGCGGCGTACCTGATGTACTGTTCCATCTTCCTTGCCCGACTGCAACGCTATTCCCGGCAGTCCTGTAGGAGTTATCCACTCCACCAGATATTTCAACTTGTCTGCTCTGTTAATTGTTCCATACTTAATAAAAATATGCCCACTTTTATTTATTTATTTATTTATTTATTTATTTATTTATTTATTTATTTATTTATTTATTTATTTATTTATTTATTTATTTATTTATTTATTTAATTTCTCCATGTCAGAGAGACTCCGTGGCTCAGGCGGCAGCGCGCCTGCCTCTCACCACCGGGTTCCATGGTCTAAATCCCGGTCACTCCATGTGAGACTTGTGCTAGGCAAAGGGTAGGCGGGAGAGGTTTTTCTCCGCCTACACCGGTTTTTCTGTCATCCTTCATTCCAGCAACATTTTATTTCATCTGCCAGTCATTAATCATTGTCCCAGAGGAGCGCAACAGGCTTCGGAAGGTAAACATTCATATAACAGACACACTGTCGTAACGATTTTATTTATGTAGATTGGCGTGGATAGAAAACCGACAGTGTTGTAACCAGGCGACATATGTTCGCCAGCTTCTTTTATAATGAACACTATTTCGATACAGATAATATTCACGGAAAATATTGATACTGTATGTCACAAGGTAGTCCCACCTATCAACATGAATGTTCAGCAAAATAGTCGCTGTTTTAGCACACAATTTTAATGCCAAAAATATTCGCAAGAAACGTGTTATGAGTAAAATTCTGCTGCCTTCGGTGACGTTATCGTGTGTAAGAGACTTTGCTGTGACCGAGACGAAACGCCAGCCGAGATTTGAAAAACGGCGCCTTTTTTACCTACTGTATATAGAAGGCAGTGTTCTAATGTGAGGAAGAAGGTGGCGAACACAGGTCGCCTAGTTACCACACTGTCGGTTTTCTATTCACGCCAATCTATATAAATAAAATCGTTACGACCGTGTGTCTGTACATGGACTATTTTGGAGAAATTTTTGTACAGTTACAGTTTCAAGTGTAATAATAACCATCCGCCTATTTCTTAGCTTTAGTTTCCTGAAGGTCCTCAATTTAACCCTCCCCCAAAACACGATTGATCACAATCTGCCAGACGACCTAGAAAATTGAAATTTGACAAAATTATGTCTTAGCCTGTAATTAACGGAAAGCTTTAAATATTTCATTTTTACCCCCGAAAAATATCGGAATTTTAATGTCGGTGTAGACCTTCGTTTCGAGGTATTTCGCGGCTAAACGGTAAGTCTTATCACAAAACGGATGGCACAATCTCAGTTCAATTTTGAGTGATCTACACTCCTTTGACGTTCCGTCGTCGTATCTCTATTCTTTATATGTTAGATTTGTCTCAATTTTTCGATTTTACCTACATTTTGTACGCGTATATTTCGTAGTTTCAATCACTCATACGAAAAGCAGAATCATCTAATTCTACACGAACATGGCCCACCCAGTATCCACACGTGAGCCAAATTCTGATGTGGCTGTCATATTAGCACGCAAAAGTAATGCACTTTGAGAAACCCTTGCCCAAACTTCACCCTATCCAACGTTTTTAACTCAATTTCAACCATAAATAGATGAGACAAGAGAAAACATCTCAAGACGAGCCATTTAGACCGGCAAATGAGGCGTCTTATAGTACAATCCGTTTGCCGATATGATGTATCGTTTAGCAGCAGTTAATCTGTAAATGAAGGTTTGCAATATTGTAAACATGCATATACTTTGTATGTCGATCTATATATATTCATTGAAGTCGATTTGTAGCGATGTAGAAAGGGTGGGTTAGCCATTATAATTAATATTTTACATCGATAGTGACTCTCAACAGGCCTGCTATTGTAATCGTTACCCTCCACATCGACTTTGACTGGACTTTGACTGGCAGTAGGAATGGGATCTTTCTCCAACTCCTTTGTAACTAGCATTAGTAAGGAGGGACTACCATTTTAATTTAAAATTCCTTTCTCGGTTTGACTGGCAGAAGACAAGAGAGCATGCAATTTTGTTCAAAACTCCCCTAACCGATTGTGTTTGGGATTAGGCAAGTGTGCCCACCATTATAAACAAATTTACCCATCTAAAATGTGACTGGCATTAGACATAGTGGCCTTGCTATTATAATGGAAACTCACCAACTCGGTGTGTAATTAAGAAGAGGGGCCTGTCATTATAATTAAAACAGCACAGCTCAATTTTGACTGGCAGTAGGGAAGATGCCTGCTATTATAATAAAAACTCCTCAACTGTAATCTGTCTGGAAGTAGGAAAGGGCGCCTGCCATTGTAACGAAAACTCCCCAAATCAATTGTGACCGCGCAGTAGGTGATGGGTCTCCCATTATAAATACAACTCTCCTACTTGATTGTGAATGGAAGTAGGTAAGTGAGCCTGTCGTTATCATCACAACTCCACAAGTAGCACTTTATATTGTAAATAACGTATGGGAATCTCCTTCTGTTGTTTTTGGATAACGCTATGATGCATGCAATGTTAAAAATCCGTATACAATACAGAATACCGTAGAGAAGCACGGGTACATTTGCTAGTCCCACATAAACGCCAAGCTCAAACACACATCTAAGTTAATAATAATTATATTTATGTTGGTTCTGCGAATATCTGTCAAACACTTCGTCAGCGTTGCTTGTTAGCCAGTCCCTTTCCTGTGTATCATAACAATCGAAATGTTTTGCAAGGATACTAGAGGTTTCTACTGCAGACTTCTAGGAGCCTGCTAACATAGACTTGTCATTGAACAAATGCTCCAGAATCACAGCTCCCGCCATAAATCGTACTCAAATAGATATCGGGCGATAAGCAGGTGACCTGCGTTTTAAATGGATTTTTTTCTACCAAGATTACCAACCGTGGCAATATTTTCTCCTTCCATCTCACCTTCCCACTCATTCATCTTCTTCATATTCTACAATCTCAGTACTCTATATGACAGGTCATTTCACAACTGATTCCCGACTATTATGAACAGTTTGGACAGGAGTTACATAGTCTCATTGTTCCATGCCTGACAGTAGTACATAATTATCTGATAACTGTGTTATTCATTTGCGGTCCAAGCGGTTAATTTTACGTCCTTCCATTTGCAATTAATAATGCACACGCGGAACATGCACCAGCAAAACTGTTATCACATCAATACGTGTTAGTTGTGGAGCCCGTGTCGTCATAATGCAGGCTCCAGCTTTTAGTTGTGGGCGACTGCGATATAAAGTACGGTTTTATAGGGGGCCGAGAATCAACTTTTAATATCTCCACTCACGTCTTTAGTTGTAAGAGGCTGTTTCCGGAGACTGCAGTACTGGCGTACTGAGTTCCAAGTTAGAAGTTATAGAAGGCTGTGATTTGAAATTTCAATGTTATAGAAGGCCGTGATTTAACATTTAATGTCTTTTACCGACCTAGGCTCCTGTTAATGCTTATTCAGGCATAGCGTTCTGTGCACTGACTGACTGACTGACTGACTGCAGGCTGTGCACTGCTGCCACCATTCACATAAAATAGTGAACTGCTCATTGTAGCCGAATGTCACCAATCATCCTAGGGACCGCGAAAACTGTCCATTCCCAGGTCGTTTTCGATTATTTTTATATGCACTCCTTCCTCACACCCACTCGTGCGGGTACTTGGGAGCTATGGATCTCTTGCCCCGCCCCGTATTCTTTTGCAGATATTAACTCATATGTGTACCAAGTCTGGTTAAACTCAAACATCCCTAATCACGGTCATTTTGGATTTTCTCATCCCTTCTTATCCGCATACGAACTTGGACTTAAACCATATCTGAAGTGTCACTATTCATCTCAGCAACCCTGAAAACTATGGATTCTACATTAACGTTGGCCGTTTAATACTATTTTTATATTCAACCTCTCCCCGCGGGGTGCCAGACGTGTCTTACCGCCACAGTATTATTTTCCAGATAGTAAGTCATATGTTGATCAAGTTTGGTTGTGAGTTATGTTGGAGCACACGCAAATAACTCTATAACCTCGGTATTTTGGACATTCTTTTCCACACTTTCTGACCCTCATTCCGATTGCGACCGAACTATGCATTAAACAGCATCCAGAGTGACACTGTTCATCTCAGCGACACCGAAAGACACTAATTCCGGTCGTTCTCGCTTATTTTTTACATTTCACCCCCTCCTCTAGGAGTGCTAGGGATGTCTTACCCCCCCCCCCAGTAATCTCTTACAAATAACAGACCATAATGTGTACCATGTTCGGTATACTGCAATACACATTCATCCACAATCTCGGTTATTTTCACACCTTTTCATCCTTTCTCAGCCTCCACTCCAACTGGGGCTGAAATAGACTCACACTTCATCGCAGCGACACCGAAAGCTATGGATTCGAACTCATATCGTTCTTTATTGACTATTTTTATATTTCATCACCTCCAATAGAGGTACTGTCAATTGTTACCCCCACAGCAAATAGTAAGTCATATGTGTTGCAAGTTCATTTTGGACATTTTTCACCCCTTCTAGCCCCCTAAACGATGGGGCATAATTGGATATCTGGAGTGTGACTTTTCATCTCAGCGACCCTAAAAAGTATGGATTCTACATTAATATTGATGGTTTTCTCTTATTATTATACTCCACACCCTTTCCACCCCCATCCCTCCCCCATCTAGGGATGATTGAGAATACTCACCCCCACAGTATTTTTCCAGATAGTAACTTGTACGTGAACAAAGTTTGGTTGACAGATATGCTGCAACATGCGCACATACACCCATAATCTCAAGCATTTTGCACATTCTCTTCCACACTTTCCAACCCCCATTCCGATTGAGGCTAAACTATATATTAAACAGCATCCAGAGTGCCATTTTTCATCTCAGCGGCTCCGAAAACTAATAATTCGACACTAGTTACGATTAATTTTGTATTCCGCCCGATTCTTATACCCATCCCTACGGGTGGCTTTCCCCCACAGTGCTTTTCTCAAGATAGTAAGTCCTATGTATACCAAGTTTGGTTGAAATTGCTCCAGTGGTTTAGGAGTTGATGTGGAAAATATAACATAGAAAACATGTCCACTTCATTGATAATATGTAAGCATCTTTGAACTTATTTCATATCGGACGAGTAGCGAAGCTAAGGATGTCAAGATACAAAATGAAAATTCCCCTCAATATCACTAAATACCACCTAAACCGTTATAAACATAACTTTTCATTACTTTCGTCAGAATTAAAGGAATCTTGGCATCATCATTGCAAGGGAGACAACGAACTATAAGTTTCTTGCTGCTTGGAGGTCATTCGTCCAAGGTGACGGACTAATGGCCACCTCATTGCTTGCGTAACGAAAATAATTTAGAACGGCATTTTAATTCGCGAGTAATACAACGCTATAAGTGAAGTAAATATTTAGAGAGAACTCAATAACACAGAAGGGAACGGATATAATTAACTCAAGTTGTGTAAATATACCCGAGATAAAGGAGCCCGTCTGGTTTTAAGAGCACTGGACAGCATCATAGGACGTCTCTTTGTCTTTCTTAAGAGTCGCTAAGAGGCGTCTGGAGTGGCGACTCAAATAGCGTCTCCGATTATTTACACCGTTAATGTCTGTTAAGCTCGTAGTTCCGTTGCACTTTAGGTTCGGTAATCCATCAGCATTTGGGATACTGACATGAGAAAAATACACAGTAAGTGCCAATAATTCCAATTTTATGTTGTTGGTTTTTTTTTTTTTTTTTTTTTTCATTGAGAAGATAGTAAACGAGCATGGCAATCGCATCGGATTGTTATGCAGAAATAAGTTAGAATGCAAACTAATTTGGTTAGTAGGGAATATCGCCTAGCCCGTTCTTCAGTTATGTAGCGAGAGTAACATAAAATCTAGGGGTTCTGATGTAACCCCAGGTGTCGTCTAGCTCGTTCTTCAGTAATGTAGCGAGAGTAACATAAATTCTAGGGGTTCTGATGGACCGAACCGCAAGTGTCGTCCAGCCCGTTCTTCCGTGATGTAGTGAGAGTAACATAAATTCTAGGGGTTCTGATGTAACCCCAGGTATCGTCTAGCCCCTTCTTCAGTTATGTAGCGAGAGTAAAATAAATTCTAGGGGTTCTGATATAACCCCAGGTGTCGTCTAGCCCGTTCTTCAGTTATGTAGCGAGAGTAACATAAATTCTAGGGGTTCTGATGGACCGAATCGCAAGTGCCATCCAGCCCGTTCTTCAGTTATGTAGTGAGAGTAACATAAATTCTAGGGATTCTGATGAAACCCCAGGTGTCGTCTAGCCCGTTCTTCAGTTATGTAGCGAGAGTAACATAAATTCTAGGGGTTCTGATATAACCCCAGGTGTCGTCTAGCCCGTTCTTCAGTTATGTAGCGAGAGTAAAATAAATTCTAGGGGTTCTGATATAACCCCAGGTGTCGTCTAGCCCGTTCTTCAGTTATGTAGCGAGAGTAACATAAATTCTAGGAGTTCTGACGGGCCGAGCTCGAGGTGTATTCTTGCTCCTTCTTCAGTTAGGTTGCGAGAGTAACATAAATTCTAGGGTTTCTGATGGGCCGTACCCCTATATTTATGCAAACTTCATAGCATAACCAGTGTGCAGTATAGACTATACTGGTTACCTTCCTCAGTAATTTTTCACCCTAACCTATTACTGCCGAAATATCCGGGCTCTAGCTGAAAAGTAATCAAACAATTTTGAAAACGTAGCCGTATAAGTTGTAAGTGCCTAGTAGTTGGCGAGGAGAAGGTAGTAACTTCTTTATGACGCCATTGCCGATCCTGGTGGAAATGGAGTCCTGCATTGCACCCTAATATTGCTCTCATCCTTAACGAATCTCCGATGAAATGCGCTAAATGAGCTTATAATTGCCCGAGTGGAGTAACAATCTAGTCTTAATGTACTTCGATTTCGATTCTGTGGGCCTGAAATTTCTGGTTTTCCGACACAAGTATGCCAATCGATAATGAATTCGGTTGTTATATAAAAAATGAAATAATTTCCATCGCTCAGGCGGCAGCGCGCCGGCCCCTCACCACTCGGTTCCATGGTTTAAATCCCTGTCACTCCATGTGAGATTTGTGCTGGATAATGAGGAGGCGGGACAGGTTTTTCTGCGGGTCCTCCGGATTTTCCAGTCATCTTCCATTCCAGCAAAACTTTTCAGTATCAGCCGGGCTGAATGGCTCAGACGGTAGAGCGCTGGCCTTCTGACCCCAACTTGGCAGGCTCGATCCTGGCTCAGTCCAGTGATATTTGAAGCCTCGTATCGGTATATTTATTGGACTGACCCCTGTTTTACGGCTGGATGCCCTTCCTGACGCCACCTCTACGTGTTTCTCCGATGGCTGGTTTTGTGGCGTGTTGTCTGAATATGAGGAGGAGAGTGTTGGGACAAACACAAACACTCAGAACCTGACCCAGAAGAATTAATCAGTTGCGGTTAAAACCCCCATGCGGCCGGGAATCACACCTGGGATCCTCTAAACCGAAGGCCTCAAAGCTGACCATTCAGTCAAGGAGTCGGACATCATTTCATTTCACCTGTCAGTCAATAATCATTGCCCCAGAGAAGGGCGACAAGTGTCTGCAGCCGACACAGTTCCTACCCTCGCCGCTAGATGGGGCTTCATTCATTGCATTCCTGAAGTGGCCGAATGATTGGACACAGGCTCTGGTTTTTTCATTCTTTCAGATAAATTGAAAAAACAATACCATGGTTCCAATTAAGAAGTGTATAGTGTGTGTAAGTAAAGACATGCGTACATTAAATTATCGGCAAGACGTTCCCGCTTATTACGCATTTCCGGATAATACGCTCTGTCTACCCCGTCCCTAGCCTTTAAAAAATACCCCGCTATATCGCACTTCGATCCCGTTTAAGACGCTCTTTTTCGTGGAAATGTACTTTTCGGTTAATTCTTAACAACATTGTACGCCCTCGTCGCAAGCCTACCTACTGTAAACTTTAGCTAGGGCTAAATGGTGGGCGGTGTACGTTCACGTTAAGACCTCGCAATCAGCTTATCTTAATCTCACCACGGGGACTCTGCGGTGTGTACAGAGTACACAGACGGACTAATACTGTAGAGGTGAGGGGAGACTGGATAGTTATATACTAATGTAGGAATCAGTGACAAGGAAATGAGAGGAGAAACATTTTCATCGCATCCCTTACTGGTTTACCTGGACACTTCTCATACTTCTTTTTAATTGTGTTCAGTGTGCGGAAGACTATGAGAAGGAAAGCGATTTCCTGATTAGATAAACCGGAAATTTTGGGGAGGCGTGAGAAAATCACTGATCTTAACCAGAAATGAGGAACATGCAAATTACGCATTGATATCGCTTACTTTCTTCCCTCTTAACACGTTGCATTTATGGGCCCCTATCGTCTTATCGAGATCTTCGCGTATTTAGATTTTTTAAATACAAATATTGAGCAATACCCTGTTCGGTGGGGAATTCAATCTAACATCGTCTGAACCGAAGAGCTGAACTTTAGATTCAAGAATTAGATTGTTCAAAGTGCTTAATATTTTCGCTGGTTTTAATTTCGTAACTTCGTAACTTAGTCGGCTCAAACATATGTGCACCTCGTAGAGCCCAGACTTTTAGACAGTAATTGGTAAGAATTCAAACTTATTAAAGAGAGTAACAAGTATATCCTATTGTCCACAATGGTTATGTTATGAGCTTTGCACAAATATTAGGGGTACGGCCCATGAGAACCCCTAGAATGTATGATACTCTCGCTACATAACGGAAGAACGAGCTAGACAATACTTCCTTAATAACCAACTTAGTTTGCATTCTAGAAATCCGAGGTCTATTAATAGAGGTATGTTGTAAGATACGGGAAAGAGCTGACTAAGTGACAGTCCTCGAAACTAGAACAGAACTAGACAGAACTAATATCCCAGGACCTCCGAGTAAGAGGGAGTCACGTTGCCAGCTGTAGACTGTTGGTCAGTCCGCGTTAGATTCGAAGCGCAATTGAGTAAGCCTCTTTAATTTACATGCCTATAATTTGTGATTTAAATTATAGTAGATAAAAATTGTAAGGTTTCTAACATATTGTTCTCGAAAAGTATAGTCTAATAATATACAGTATCTCTCTCATGTACAAGTTTTTCAGGCTAGTAGGCCAGTAGTCGAGAACGGATGTGATATCTCGACGTTTCGCCGAAGACTGCGTTAGGCATCCTCAAGAACCAGATCCCTCCGAATTTCAGCAGAAGCACATGGTACAATTTTAATTTTCTTTCGTGTAAACATATTTTGAATGTTTTCAATGTTATCCCAAAAAATAAATTAACTATATAGAAATGAATATTCTATACCTATACTGAAACATTAATATTAAAGTAATTTGAAATTGCTTTTATTCCTTCTTTCAAAATAATTTGCTTCCCACAAACATCCTTTCAGGGTAAATGAAATGCTTTATTTCGAGCTTTAATTTACCTTCTAGAAATATTTCCCAGTAAGTTAGTGTATGACGATTTATCTCACCATGATAAAGACAGCGACGGGAAATGTGTACATACATCAGCGCTGTTATCATTTCATCAATATTTAAATCCATCTTCGAATGCAATGTTCAATGCAAGATCCACTGATTTTTATAGTCAATTACTTAATCATAAGCTGTACCTTGATATGATATAAATCTTAATATAATATGTATGTCTCCATAAGAACATCAATACATAAGGATCAGGAGTGCTACAAGAACGCTAGCAGACGTAATGTTACAATTAGAAAAGTAAATAAATTATTCGTGTGCACAAATAAATAACTGTATGGACTCATACTTTACGGAATGTAAGTGCAATACATTCATAGGGGATTATCATACAAAGTGGGAAAGATTCGCAACTGTGTTTGGGTCATCAGTCTATAGACTGGCTTGATGCAGCTCGCCTTGCAACCCTATCCTCTGCTAACCTTTTCATTTCTACGTTAACTACTACATCCTATATCTACTCTAAACTCTTTATCATATTCATACCTTGGTCTACCCCTACCGTTCTTACCACCTACACTTCCCCCAAATCTAACTGAAAAAGTCCTGGGTATCTTAAGATGTGCCCTATGATTCTATTTCTTCTTCACCAAATCGATCTCCTCTCACCAATTCGATTATCCCTTCATTCCTGATTCGATCTACCCATCTCACCTTTATCATCCTTCTGTAACACCACATTTCAAAAGCTTCTATTCTCTTTCATTCTGAGCTACTTATCGTCCACGTTTCACGCCCATACAATGCCACGCTCCAGACAAAAATCTTCAAATAATTCTTATATAAATGTTCGAAGTGAAAAGGCCTTCCTTGCTTGTGCTAGTCTCAATTTGATGTCCTCCTTATTTCTGCCATCGTAACAATTTTCATCTACTTCCTTTAAGACTTCATTTCCTGATCTATTCTAGTCATTCGACAGCACTCCATTACTTTTGTTTTCGATTTATTTATTTATTTTCATCCCATACTCCTTCTCCAAGACTGTGCCCATACCATTCAGAAATGTCTCCAGATTTTCGAATCAGTGAGAATAATAATATGATCGAGAAATCCCAGAGTTTTGATTTCTTCTCCTTAGATTGTGATTCCTTTTTCCTAATTCCTCCTTGATTTCCTTTATAGTCTTTTCTATGTAAATATTAAAAAGTAAAATACACAGTCTGTTTCCGGTCATTCATCACGCTCAGGAATGAAATGAATGAAGCCCCATCTAGCGGCGAGGATAGTAACTGTGCCGGCTGTCGAGGCCTGTCGCACTACTCTGGGGCAATGATTAATGAATGACAGATCAAATGAAATGATATTGGAGAGTGTTGCTGGAATGAATTATGATAGGGAAAACCGGAGAACCCGGAGAAAAACCTGTCCCGCCTCCGCTTCGTCCAGCACAAATCTCACCTGGAGTGACTGGGATTTGAACCACGGAACCCAGCGGTGAGGGGCCAGCGCGCTGTCGCCTCAGCCACGGAGGCTAATTAAAAAGGAGTGGGGACAAAATTCAGCCTTGCCTCACTCCATTCTGGATTGTTGCTGTTTTTCCATAGCCTTCGATTGCTAACACTGGAGAATGAGTTTGTATATAATTCTTCTTTCCCGGTGACTGATCCCCATCACCTTCAGAATTTCAAATAGCTTGGTCCAATCAACATCATCGAATGCCTTTTCTAGATCTACGAATGTCATATACGTGGGCTTGTCTTTTTAATTCGACCCTCTAAGGTCAGACGCAAAGTCTTCACGTGTTCCTACATTTCTTCTGAAGACGAACTGATCCCCTCCCAAGTCACCGTCAACTTATCTTTCCATTCTTCTGTAAATAACACATGTTAAATTTTCGCGAGCGTGAGATACTAAATTAATGATGTAGTTTTCACACTTGTCAGCATCTGATTTCTTGCGTATAAGTTTAATAACACTCTGTCTGTCTGTCTGTCTGTCTGTCTGTCTGTCTGTCTGTCTGTCTGTCTGTCTGTCTGTCTGTCTGTCTGTCTGTCTGTCTGTCTGTCTGTCTGTCTGTCTGTCTGTCTGTCTGTCTGTCTGTCTGTCTGTCTGTCTGTCTGTCTGTCTGTCTGTCTGTCTGTCTGTCTGTCTGTCTGTCTGTCTGTCTGTCTGTCTGTCTGTCTGTCTGTCTGTCTGTCTGTCTGTCACGATTATGAAACATAAAGGTGGTAGTGCAGAATAGTTAACGAGTCTTTAATAATGCCTGCTATGATGTTGTTGAGTGTATTTCTGTGGATACCTAACCCTTCAAAATGTTCAAGGTGTATTTTTAGTACCTCCCTTTTCGCTGACCAATGTTCAAGTCGGATGTTGTAATATTCGCTTAAATATGGGAGACACAATCGCCTGCTCAATGTCTCTTTCAAAAAGTTAAGCTTCCAAAAATACATATATTATGACAGAAGTTTACAAATTGAAACCAAAATTAAGTCGAATATGTTGTTTAGAGGACGGATTTCTCTAAAAAATGTTTTTTACAAGTTGCTTTACGTCGCACCGACACACATAGATCTTACGGTGACGACGGGATAGCAAAGGGTTAGGAGTGTGAAGGAAGAGGCCATGGCATTAAATAAGGTACAGCCGCAGCATTTGCCTGGTGTGAAAAGGAGAAACGACAGAAAACCATTTTCAGGGCTCCCGATTGTGGGATTCGAACCCTTCGTCTCCCGAATGCAAGCTCACGGGTTCGCGACCCTAACAGAAAAACCAGCTCGCTCTGTCTGAAAAGGCAAAAACGCCGCCAAATTCTTTGAGTTTAAAGAATTTAAGTAATACAGCTACAGATAATTTGAGCTTTGATGAACATTGTCGGGAGATTCCAGCCCTTCTGGACGAGGACCCTACAAGCGCACAACGCTCGTACACAGAATATTGGACGCTGGCCGTGACCGTCTAAGTAGTTATAACAGGAGGTCTTTTTATG